>NC_057807.1:184973522-185001589 GCF_018294505.1 Triticum aestivum
GGCCGAACACCACCGTCGCCGCCGTTCGCCGTAGCAGCCATCTCCGGCCACCCCTCGCTCCCCCGACTAGCTCAGAAGCTCCGCCACAACCCCCTCTTCCTCCCCACCGCTCCACAGCTCCCCGGAAGCCCTACATCGCCGCCACGTCGCCGTTCCCCTCTTCGGACTCCGACCATCGTCGCCGTCGAATTCGTCGTCTCCAACGCATCCCCGAGCCCGCTTCGACGCCCACTGCAACCGCGGTGAGCTACGCCACCGTTTCCCCCTCTTCTCCCCCTCGTTCCCCCACCGTAGCCTCCTCCCCACCACGGCCGAACCTCCGCCGTCGCCGAGCTCGCCGTTGACGCAGCTCCGGTGACCATTTGGTCACCCCGACGAGTCCAACGAGTTCGCAAGACCCCGTAGAGCATCCCTAGCGCCTCGCTTCGCTCGACTTCGAGCTCCAACCCCGTTCCCGTGCACGACCGAACCCCGGCGGCCGCAGCCGAGCTCGCCGCCGTCGACTCCGGCCACCCCGACCCCAACGGGCTCCGCCAAGAGCTGCGGGTTGTCCTCAGCTCCACTCCGGTGGTCTCCGCGGTCCGTTTGGTGGCCGAAATGACCAAAACCACTTCCGCCGCCGCGTCGGGCTCGCCGGCGACTAAACGCCGGCAGCCGACATTGACTTTGACCACGGGTGGGCCCTGGCTGACTCCCCTGAGTCAATGACAGGTGGGGCCCAGCCCTGTTAATTAAACAGGATTAGTTTTAATTAAATTTTAATTAAAATAATCACCCTGACATGCGGGACCCACTGTCAGGTTTGACCCAGACCTGTTCAGTTGACCACTGACGTCATGCTGACGTCATGCTGGCGCAATAATTATATTTCTGGATTTAATTTAAATCAGGAAATTCCAGAATATTATTTAAACTTCAAAAATTCATAACTTTTATTCTGTAACTCCAAATTGGACAAATTATATATGAAAAATGATCAGAAAAATCCAATCTATCCATCTATACTATTTTCATGCATGATCAAACAAGTTAAATTGATGTTTCAAGCAGAACAAGGAAAGGCACTTTAAAAGGCCATATTTGAATTTGGAATTTGAATCTTTGATTCAAATTTGTTCAAACCCTTCTGGCTTAGTTGCATTAGCCCAACACACTCATATTGCCATGTTTCATGCATGCATCATATTGTTGCACATTGTTTGGTGATGCTTGTGTATCGATGTCCTTTGCGACAGGTTCTGTCCCCGAGGAGTACCGTGATTACCCTAACGAAGAACCGTATCCGTGCATCGAACCATCAGGCAAGCAACCAACCATTTGATCATATCGATACAATCCCATGTTCTCGCTCCTGCTCTCTTTTACTGCATTAAGACAACGCGATTCAAACTGCTGTGTGCTACGGTAGCTGAACCCATTTCCTCTGCATGACCTGTCATTGCCACAGTAACTAGATGAAACCCACTAGCATGTGTAGGAATTGATTGAGCCCTATGTATGTGTTGTTCCTACCTTGCTATGCCTGCTATGCTTAGAGTCGTGTCAGGTCTGGTTCATCTGGGTGATGGGCTAGAGTGAAATGATTATGTCGGTAATGAGAGTGGTGTGGTGAACACGATTTGGTAAAGGTATCGATGAGAGGCCATGTAGGAGTACATGGTGGGTTGTTTCATTGAAGCCGACCTTAAGCACTGAGATATGTATGTGTGATTTAAGAATCAGCTACTACCATGCATTGGGCCCGAAACCAATGGACCCTCTCGACTTCTTATTCACCCTAGTTCTCCGTCCAGGAGTTGCAAGTAGTTTCTGGTGTTTGTAGCCTACTGGAGGCCGTGGACAGCGCTGACCGTAGGGGTGGGCTGTGATGCGGTAGGTACGTGGCCGGGTGTACCGAATACCCGTTAGGTATCTCGGGAACCCTGTTCACATCGTTCGGGGCCGTATGGGAAACCTCGGCCGGACTCCCTGCGGATGGAACCTGAATAGGCGATAAACCTGGACTAGAGGCTTAAGTGTTTAGGTAGGTCATGGTCTACACCCACGTCGGCTTTCGCTTGAAGTCTGCCGAGCACATGTCGTGTGCAGACGCTAAGTGGTGGAAACATGTATGACGAAGTACACCCCTGCAGGGTTATCATAATCTATTCGAATAGCCGCGTCCGCGGTAAAGGACTACTTGGTTGCCTATACAGTTCATAGACAAGTAAATGGAAACTACTAAAAGCCTCAAGATAAGTGTGAGTGCCGAGGATGGCTCTTCCGTAGGAAGACGGAGGTGGATCCTCGGTAGTGTATTGAAGTGGTGAGTAGTGGACTCGTGTGCGCAAAACCATTTCAAATTGGAGTATCGTAGGATAGCCTAGCCAAGAGTCAAAGCTGGCTTGCTGCAATAACTCCACCAACCCTTCTTGATACTATGCATGTATGTAGGATCTGATGTAAGTCTTGCTGAGTACCTTTGTACTCATGTTGCTATAATCTACATTTTTACAGAAGACGCTGCAACCCCTTCTGATGGGTTCTATGTAGACGTTGACATCAACGAGTAGGCTAAAGACCCAGGTGGTGACCCTGAGCTTGTGATGGACCACGTAGTATAGCTAGGCTTTCCAAGCCTCTTTTATTTTACTAGTTGTCTGTACCCAGACAATGTACTTCCGCTGCTGGCTTGAATGACTGTATGACTTGTATGTTGGGTCGTGAGACCCGTACCTTTGTGTATGATATGTATGGCTCCCTGAGCCTTAAATAAAGTACTTGTGTCGTAGAGTCATGTTGTGATGCTTTGTTGTATTTGCACATATCGAGCATATTGTGTGTATGATTGAAATGCTTGGTATGTGTGGGATCTGACTATCTAGTTGTTTATCTTTAGTAGCCTCTCTTACCGGGAAATGTCTCCTAGTGTTACCGCTGAGCCATGGTAGCTTGCTACTGCTCTGGAACACTTAGGCTGGCCGGCATGTGTCCTTCTTCGTTCCTGTGTCTGTCCCTTCGGGGAAATGTCACGCTTTGAGTACCGGAGTCCTGTTAGCCCGCTACAGCCCGGTTTACCGGAGTCCTGCTAGCCCAGTGCTACAGCCCGGACCCACTTGCTGATGACCGACAGGTTCGAAGCTGGGTCATGGATGCCTGTCCCTGTAAGTCTGTGCCACTTTGGGTTTACGACTAGTCATGTCAGCCCGGGCTCCTTATCATATGGATGCTAGCGACACTATAATATACGTGAGCCAAAAGGCGCAAACGGTCCCGGGAAAAAGGTAAGGCGACACCCGTGGGGATACCGTGCGTGAGGCCGCAAAGTGATATGAGGTGTTACCGGCTAGATCGATGTGACATCGAGTCGAGGTCCTAACAGCGTTGGCATCAGAGCCGGACTGCATGTAGGTTCTCCAAGCCAAACTGGTCGATGTTGAGTCTAGAAATTCTTTAGCTATATGTAGGGGAATTGTTTGTGGGTTGGAACGTAAGGCTCTTTTTACTTCTTATACCTTATGACTTTCTGATCTGAGTCAGTCCATTCTTCCACCGGGGTTAAGGAATTAGGATCTATTCTCTCTATCAGGATCACGTGTTATTAATCAGTAGTACCTTATAAGTTTGGTGGTTACAAGCCTAGTTCAGTTCTACTACCACATTATGTTGCCAGAATGGTTTCAGAACTTTGACATGATGATGTTGAGTGTGTACGAAATCCTTTGTCAAATGTCTCAAAATCCTTCTTGAGCATTTACAGCTGTTATGCTGCCGAAATTTTGCTAGAAATTCTAATGCCCTTGCATTATGATTGTGCTTTCAGATGGCCACTCGCGACCTCAATCAAGTGGTTCGCCTGACTCGATGCCTAGATGTACCCGGCCATACTGCTAAGTTGGTCAGGGTAATGACTGAGGCTGGATACCGCTGGTATCCTGAGTACACGGTCGAAGAGCAATTCCGGGACTTCAATCAAAGCCAGTATCTCTGCACTGTCAGGATATTTCCATCTTATCCTGGATCCACCGAGCCTCTTCACTGTTCCTATGGACTCGGGGTTACTATTGAGATGGCTGTGCAGGACGCCGCCTACTCTATGATGACCATTATGCGAATCAGATCTGGTCTATTCCGGGACTCTGACTTCCGGTATATGCCAGGATCACTTCCGGGAGCACAAGGGTATCTCCAGGCTATCTATGCTGACTCCACTCAGGAGGATTCACGGACTCGCACCACTGCTGAGATGCTCGAGGATAAGGACCGTGAAAATCGGGCCTTAAGGTTAGAGCTCTTCAATACCCGTGCTGACCACTGGGCTACTTTGACTCGGTTCGCACCGGCGGTGCAAGCTGGATATTCAGATATGCGCGATCTCTATCCTGTGAGATCTGCTCTGCCAGACGTGATGGTTTGGCGTGATGTAGGAGGCATCACCCCACCTCGCGGTCCCCGCAGGCCACCGTTTGTTGGTCCAAGGCCTCATCCTAGCCCCTATGGTCCACAAGCTCCGCGAGACCGTCTGTTTCCGGATGAACATGTTGAGCTTCCAGGCTATGGAGGTGACTTCTACGAGGACTACTACGGATCGGTCTGAGTTAATGGTAGTATCACTAGTTCGCACTAGCTGTGTCGTCTATCGTCCTGCGTGACTCGTGGGATATGATCTAGTTTGTACTCTTTCCGGAGGTGTAGAAAAATAATGTATAGGAGCTTGGAATGCCTCCGATGAGATGTAATCCTTTTCCCATCGTAATAGTACTTTGTTTGGTCTTGTACTAAACCTTGTATGGTGTGTATGACGATGGAATAAAAGAAGCAGTTTCTGTATTTACCATGTCATACGGATGATCATCTTACATTCCGAATTATTCCTTACATTCTGTATCCTATGTCGGAATTTTATCGTTCTGACTAAATCATTGTCTTGTTACCTAGGATGGTCAACACGCGCGCTAACCCTGCTTCTCAAGAGCAGGCCGAAGGCAGTGAGGGCAGGAATGAAAATCTGCCTCATCCTCCTTCACTAGCCGAGGTTATGATGGAAGCTGAGAGAAACAAGTGGGAGACCAACCGTTTGTTGGAGCGTATTGAACAGAATACAGCACACCATCAGAGGGCTAACGTGGTGTCACTCAGTGATTTTATCAAATTGCATCCACCCACGTTCCACCACTCCGTCGAGCCTCTCGACGCTGATGACTGGCTTCGCAGTATCTCTCACAAACTGCGTTCCGCGCTGGTAGCGGAGGCTGACAAGGTCACCTTTGCTGCATATCATCTTGAAGGCCCCGCCAGTCTATGGTGGGAGAATTATGGAGCTATGCGCCCAGCGGGCCATGTCACTACTTGGGCTGAGTTCAGCGAGGCTTTCCGTGAACATCACATTCCGGAGGGTCTCATGGACCGTAAACGTGAAGAATTTTGCAGTTTCACCCAAGGCCGACTTTCTGTGGATGCCTATAGCAGGGAGTTTGGTAGTCTCGCTCGATATGCAACTGAGGAAGTGTCTACTGACGCCAAGAAGCAAGCAAGGTTCCGTAAGGGCCTTAGTCCTGAGCTTCGTCGCGACCTCCGTCTGCATGAGTGCACATCTTTTTCGAAACTTGTCAACAAAGCCATCAGTGCTGAAACTGGTCAGACTGACTATGACGCAACACGCAAGCATGGCCGTGACATGGGTTCCTCATCCGGTGCTGGTCCTCAAAAGCGCCGCGTGTGGGTGCCCAACACCGCCCTGCCACCCAGGTTCACACCGAGGCCATCTTTCCAGGCACCTCGCCCTGTTCAACAGTCTGCACCGACCAAGCCCTATGGGGGTCCAACCAATAATGCTCCTCCACGTACCAGTTCCGTGACTTGTTTCAAATGTGGGGAATCTGGTCACTACATGCGTGAGTGTCCCCAGACCAACCCCAATCAATCTGCTAAAGCTGTTGGCCGTGGCAAGCCGACAGGGAAAGTGTTTCATGCTAAACCGGTCACCGCTTCACGTGGCCATGTTAACTGTATCTCTGCCGAAGAAGCTCAAGAGGATCCCAACGTCGTTCTCGGTACGCTTCTTGTTAATTGCCACCCGGCATCTGTTCTTTTCGATACAGGAGCCTCTCATTCTTTTATATCTGAAAACTATGCTCGCTTGCATAACGTCGCATTCGGTGATATGCCAACCTCTATGGTAATTCGAACTCCGGGATCCAAATGGCAAACTTCTAGAGTAAGCCATGGAAATGAAATCCAAGTCGACAGGCTTGTTTTCCTCGCATCTTTGATAGCCCTTAAATATTCAGATATTAATATCATTTTGGGTATGGACTGGATGTCAGCTCATCAAGCTAAAATTGATTGCTTCTCCAGGACTGTTCAACTCACCCATCCTTCGGGGAAGATAGTCAATGTTTTGACCCGAATAGCCAAGCGACAACTATATTCTCTTAACGCCAGCCCTCTGCCAGACCTTGAGGACGTTCCGGTAGTCCGTGACTTCCCGGATGTCTTTCCAGAGGAATTGCTAGGTGTTCCACCTGACAGAGATGTTGAGTTCGTAATCGACCTCATCCCCGGAACCGTTCCGATTGCTAGAAGACCCTATAAGATGGCACCCCTAGAACTAGCCGAGCTTAAGAAGCAACTCGATGAATCCTTGAAAAAGGGTTTCATCCGCCCTAGTTCATCTCCATGGGCTTGCCCCGTCCTGTTTGTCAAGAAGAAGGATGGTACGGACCGGATGGTTGTAGATTACCGACCTGTCAATTTGGTCACAATAAAAAACAAATATCCACTTCCCAGGATCAACGATCTGTATGATCAGCTCGCTGGATCCTCAGTCTTCTCCAAGATGGATTTGAGGTTGGGCTACCATCAAATCAAAATCAGAAACGGGGACATTCCTAAAACGGCCTTTGTTACTCGTTATGGCCAATACGAGTACACCGTCATGTCCTTCGGTTTAACCAACGCTCCAGCCACTTTTTCTCGGTTAATGAACTCAATCTTCATGGAGTATTTGGATAAATTCGTCGTGGTTTATCTCAATGACATACTCATCTACTCCAAGAACGAGGAAGAACATGCCGAACATTTAAGGCTAGTGTTGAAGAAACTTCGAGAGCATCGCCTTTATGCCAAATTTTCGAAATGTGAATTCTGGTTGTCAGAAGTGACCTATCTGGGTCATGTAATATCTGGTAAAGGTATTGCTGTTAACCCTGAGCGAGTTCAAGCCGTTCTTAATTGGACTCCACCTGAATCGGTCAAGCAAGTTCGGAGTTTTCTAGGCTTAGCGAGCTATTGTCGTCGCTTTGTCGAGAACTTCTCCAAGGTTGCTAAACCTCTAACCGAACTCCTCAAGAAAGATAAGAAGTTCGAATGGACTCCACAATGTGAGCACAGCTTTCAGGAACTGAAAAGACGCCTGACCTCTGCTCCCGTACTGGTACCGCCAGACTTCTCCAAGGACTTTGTTATCTACTGCGACGCCTCGCGACAAGGACTAGGTTGCATTCTTATGCAAGATCGACACGTAATTGCTTACGCTTCACGGCAATTGCACCCACATGAGGAGAATTATCCTACTCATGATCTAGAGCTTGCAGCCGTAGTCTATGCACTTAAGACCTGGCGACATTACCTCCTCGGTAATCGTTGCGAGATATTCACTGATCACCAAAGCCTGAAGTACATCTTCACCCAACCGGATCTGAATCTCAGGCAAAGACGTTGGGTTGAATTGATCACAGACTTCGACTTAGGAATAACCTATACCCCAGGGAAAGCCAACGTCATGGCCGATGCGCTAAGTCGTAAATCTTATTGTAACAACCTGATGTTACAACAAAGTCAACCGCTTCTCCATGAGGAATTTCGGAAGCTTAACCTTCACATTGTACCTCAAGGTTTTCTTTCCACCTTGGTGGCAAAACCTACTCTTACGGATCAAATCATCGCTGCCCAAAAGCGAGATAAGGGAATATCTAAAATCAAAGAGAACATTGCTAGCGGAGGTGCTAGTTGTTTCTCCACTAATGATCATGGTGTTGTGTACTTTGAGAACCGCCTAGTGGTTCCCAAGAACCAGCATCTACGGCAGTTGATCCTTAAGGAGGCTCATGAATCTCCTCTCACCATTCATCCCAGTAGCACTAAAATGTATCAGGACCTACGCCAGAGGTTCTGGTGGACTAGGATGAAGAGAGAAATTGCTCAGTATATTGCAAATTGCGATGTTTGTTGTCATGTAAAAGCAGAGCATCAACGGCCTGCTGGCACCCTTCAACCCTTAGCTATTCCTGAATGGAAATGGGATAAAATTGGTATGGATTTCATTACCGGTTTTCCTAGGACCAAGAGAGGGAATAATGCTATTTTCGTCGTGGTCGATCGTCTTTCCAAAGTAGCCCATTTCCTACCTGTTCGTGAGAGTATAACCGCTAGTCAGCTGGCAGACTTATACATCTCCCGAATAGTGTCTCTCCATGGTGTTCCTTTGGAAATTAACTCGGATCAAGGAAGTCTTTTCACCTCTCGATTTTGGGAAAGTTTCCAAAATGCTATGGGAACCCGTCTCTCCTTTAGCACCGCCTTCCACCCTCATTCGAGTGGTCAAGTGGAACGCGTCAACCAAATCCTAGAAGACATGCTTCGAGCCTCTGTTATCTCTTTCGGAATGGACTGGGAGAAGTGCCTTCCATTTGCCGAATTCGCCTATAACAACAGCTATCAATCTAGCTTGGGTAAAGCCCCTTTTGAAGTTCTCTATGGACGACGATGTCGAACACCCCTTAACTGGTCAGAGACCGGGGAAAGACAATTCTTTGGCCCGGATATGATTCAGGAAGCAGAAGAACAAGTTCGTATCGTTCGTGAAAAGTTGAAAACAGCCCAATCCCGTCAAAAGAGTCAATATGACCGAAAACATAAGGCTATGACTTTCAAGGTTGACGGGATGGCTTATCTTCGGGTCACCCCTCTGAAGGGAACCCATCGTTTCGGTATCAAAGGCAAATTGGCTCCTCGTTACATTGGACCTTTTCGCATTCTTGTCAAACGAGGAGAAGTTGCCTACCAGTTGGAACTACCTCCGCACCTCTCCAGAGTTCACGATGTCTTCCACGTTTCTCAACTCAGGCGTTGCTTTTCGGATCCTATCCGTGGAGTGGACCACGAAACGCTTGATCTCCAAGATAATCTTACATATCGAGAGTACCCCATTCGTATCCTCGATCAAGCCGAACGTACCACGCGACGCCAGAATATCAAGTTTCTCAAAGTTCAATGGTCGCACCATGCTGAGGATGAAGCAACTTGGGAAAGGGAGGATCGTCTTCGACTCGAGTATCCCGCCTTCTTCCCGGAGGAACCCAAATCTCGGGACGAGATTCTTTTGAGTGGGGGTGAGTTGTCACATCCTAGCTAGGCAGGCATTAGAGTGTTGCATCATGTTTACTCTTCATCAGAAACTTGAAATGGGGATCTGTGAAACCCTCAGAATCATTTTGAAAATGACCCAAATAAAAATTTCTCCAAAAGGGTCCAAGAAAATGCTCATGTTGCTCTCTGAAAATATTGGACAGAGATAAAAATCAAACCAATATTTTTAGTGGCTCATGGACATTTATTTTGGGCATTTGGAATTAATGCATAAATATTTGCATTGGAAATATATTAATTATATATATTAATATATGCCCAAATATTATGCCAATTATAAAAGAGCTCTGGAATAATATATATAGCTCCTGCAAAAATTGGCATAAGTTAAATAAATGATTTAATATATTTTTTTAAATCAAAACAAATGTCAGAAATTAAAAAAACAGAAAATTTATAACAGGAGGAGCTTACCTGGGCTCCTCCACTGTGCGGCCCAGCCAGCTGGCTGGCCCAGCCAGCAGCCGGCCCAGCCCACCTCCCTCCTCTGTCGTCTTCGTCCCGACAGAGGGAGGGGAGTGTGGCCGGCGCGCGCGCGCGCCACCGCGCCACGCCACCTGCTCGCCTGCTTGCCTGCCCTCCCCTCCTCGCTCGATGCCCTGGACGACGCCACGCCTCTCCCCCTGCTCTCTCTCACTCTCCCCCGGCTCTTCCTTCCTCTCCCTCACTCTCTCTCTCTCACACGGCCGAACACCACCGTCGCCGCCGTTCGCCGTAGCAGCCATCTCCGGCCACCCCTCGCTCCCCCGACTAGCTCAGAAGCTCCGCCACAACCCCCTCTTCCTCCCCACCGCTCCACAGCTCCCCGGAAGCCCTACATCGCCGCCACGTCGCCGTTCCCCTCTTCGGACTCCGACCATCGTCGCCGTCGAATTCGTCGTCTCCAACGCGTCCCCGAGCCCGCTTCGACGCCCACTGCAACCGCGGTGAGCTACGCCACTGTTTCCCCCTCTTCTCCCCCTCGTTCCCCCACCGTAGCCTCCTCCCCACCACGGCCGAACCTCCACCGTCGCCGAGCTCGCCGTCGACGCAGCTCCGGTGACCATTTGGTCACCCCGACGAGTCCAACGAGTTCGCAAGACCCCGTAGAGCATCCCTAGCGCCTCGCTTCGCTCGACTTCGAGCTCCAACCCTGTTCCCGTGCACGACCGAACCCCGGCGGCCGCAGCCGAGCTCGTCGCCATCGACTCCGGTCACCCCGACCCCAACGGGCTCCGCCAAGAGCTGCGGGTTGTCCTCAGCTCCACTCCGGTGGTCTCCGCGGTCCGTTTGGTGGCCGAAATGACCAAAACCACTTCCGCCGCCGCGTCGGGCTCGCCGGCGACTAAACGCCGGCAGCCGACATTGACTTTGACCACGGGTGGGCCCTGGTTGACTCCCCTGAGTCAATGACAGGTGGGGCCCAGCCCTGTTAATTAAACAGGATTAGTTTTAATTAAATTTTAATTAAAATAATCACCCTGACATGCGGGACCCACTGTCAGGTTTGACCCAGACCTGTTCAGTTGACCACTGACGTCATGCTGACGTCATGCTGGCGCAATAATTATATTTCTGGATTTAATTTAAATCAGGAAATTCCAGAATATTATTTAAACTTCAAAAATTCATAACTTTTATTCTGTAACTCCAAATTGGACAAATTATATATGAAAAATGATCAGAAAAATCCAATCTATCCATCTGTACTATTTTCATGTATGATCAAACAAGTTAAATTGATGTTTCAAGCAGAACAAGGAAAGGCACTTTAAAAGGCCATATTTGAATTTGGAATTTGAATCTTTGATTCAAATTTGTTCAAACCCTTCTGGCTTAGTTGCATTAGCCCAACACACTCATATTGCCATGTTTCATGCATGCATCATATTGTTGCACATTGTTTGGTGATGCTTGTGTATCGATGTCCTTTGCGACAGGTTCTGTCCCCGAGGAGTACCGTGATTACCCTAACGAAGAACCGTATCCGTGCATCGAACCATCAGGCAAGCAACCAACCATTTGATCATATCGATACAATCCCATGTTCTCGCTCCTGCTCTCTTTTACTGCATTAAGACAACGCGATTCAAACTGCTGTGTGCTACGGTAGCTGAACCCATTTCCTCTGCATGACCTGTCATTGCCACAGTAACTAGATGAAACCCACTAGCATGTGTAGGAATTGATTGAGCCCTATGTATGTGTTGTTCCTACCTTGCTATGCCTGCTATGCTTAGAGTCGTGTCAGGTCTGGTTCATCTGGGTGATGGGCTAGAGTGAAATGATTATGTCGGTAATGAGAGTGGTGTGGTGAACACGATTTGGTAAAGGTATCGATGAGAGGCCATGTAGGAGTACATGGTGGGTTGTTTCATTGAAGCCGACCTTAAGCACTAAGATCTGTATGTGTGATTTAAGAATCAGCTACTACCATACATTGGGCCCTGAAATATGACCCCGCTCGACTTCTTATTCACCCTAGCTCTCTGTCCAGGAGTTGCAAGTAGTTTCTGGTGTTTGTAGCCTACTGGAGGCCGTGGACAGCGCTGACCGTAGGGGTGGGCTGTGATGCGGTAGGTACGTGGCACGGTGTACCGAATACCCGTTAGGTATCTCGGGAACCCTGTTCACATCGTTCGGGGCCGTATGG
This sequence comes from Triticum aestivum, assembly GCF_018294505.1. Classification (NCBI taxonomy): domain Eukaryota; kingdom Viridiplantae; phylum Streptophyta; class Magnoliopsida; order Poales; family Poaceae; genus Triticum; species Triticum aestivum. The sequence goes on from NC_057807.1 coordinate 184,985,563, forward strand.
GAAACCTCGGCCGGACTCCCTGCGGATGGAACCTGAATAGGCGATAAACCTGGACTAGAGGCTTAAGTGTTTAGGTAGGTCGTGGTCTACACCCACGTCGGCTTTCGCTTGAAGTCTGCCGAGCACATGTCGTGTGCAGACGCTAAGTGGTGGAAACATGTATGAAGAAGTACACCCCTGCAGGGTTAACATGATCTATTCGAATAGCCGCGTACGCGGTAAAGGACTACTTGGTTGCCTATACAGTTCATAGACAAGTAAATGGAAACTACTAAAAGCCTCAAGATAAGTGTGAGTGCCGACGATGGCTCTTCCGTAGGAAGACGGAGGTGGATCCTCGGTAGTGTATTGAAGTGGTGAGTAGTGGACTCGTGTGCGCAAAACCATTTCAAATTGGAGTATCGTAGGATAGCCTAGCCAAGAGTCAAAGCTGGCTTGCTGCAATAACTCCACCAACCCTTCTTGATACTATGCATGTATGTAGGATCTGATGTAAGTCTTGCTGAGTACCTTTGTACTCATGTTGCTATAATCTACATTTTTACAGAAGACGCTGCAACCCCTTCTGATGGGTTCTATGTAGACGTTGACATCAACGAGTAGGCTAAAGACCCAGGTGGTGACCCTGAGCTTGTGATGGACCACGTAGTATAGCTAGGCTTTCCAAGCCTCTTTTATTTTACTAGTTGTCTGTACCCAGACAATGTACTTCCGCTGCTGGCTTGTATGACTGTATGACTTGTATGTTGGGTCGTGAGACCCGTACCTTTGTGTATGATATGTATGGCTCCCTGAGCCTTAAATAAAGTACTTGTGTCATAGAGTCATGTTGTGATGCTTCGTTGTATTTGCACATATCGAGCATATTGTGTGTATGATTGAAATGCTTGGTATGTGTGGGATCTGACTATCTAGTTGTTTATATTTAGTAGCCTCTCTTACCGGGAAATGTCTCCTAGTGTTACCGCTGAGCCATGGTAGCTTGCTACTGCTCTGGAACACTTAGGCTGGCCGGCATGTGTCCTTCTTCGTTCCTGTGTCTGTCCCTTCGGGGAAATGTCACGCTTTGAGTACCGGAGTCCTGTTAGCCCGCTACAGCCTGGTTTACCGGAGTCCTGCTAGCCCAGTGCTACAGCCCGGACCCACTTGCTGATGACCGACACGTTCGAAGCTGGGTCATGGATGCCTGTCCCTGTAAGTCTGTGCCACTTTGGGTTTACGACTAGTCATGTCAGCCCGGGCTCCTTATCATATGGATGCTAGCGACACTATCATATACGTGAGCCAAAAGGCGCAAACGGTCCCGGGAAAAAGGTAAGGCGACACCCGTGGGGATACCGTGCGTGAGGCCGCAAAGTGATATGAGGTGTTACCGGCTAGATCGATGTGACATCGAGTCGGGGTCCTGACACCAACCCAATTGGAATCACCTTAAAATCCGTCTGGAGCGTTGAGTTATGGACGAAACAATCTGACGCTGCACCAGAATCCGAGTCAAACTACAAGTCCAAAGGTGTTACGTCACCCCCACTTGGGCCCATTGGCCTTGTACGACCTAGGGTTAGTTTTAGGCTGCCTTGGGACGTCCTCCCACCTCCTTGGCCACCACCCCTTGCTCCTGTATAAGTAGATCCATCTAGTAGCTTTTCCCTTGGGATTTGTTTAGTTAAAAGTTAGCCATTGCAACTTCGTGTACTTCGTTTGTGTCCAATGACCAGACCAAGACCGCTTACGGATCCCCACCTTTATCAATACTTCATATATACTCGCAATATTCAGATTGCTTTTGTCATATTCTTGCTTGTTCTTCGATTGCTTGCAGGAATAGACCTTCGTGGTCAGGTTGATTGTGCTCTGGCGTGGCCAATAACCTCTCGGAGTTGGTTTAGCGATTGCTAAGGTGCAACGTCGTGCATGTTTGTAGTCGGATCGCAAAGTCATCTTCACCAAATCGATAGTTATCATCTCATCCAAATATCGGGACACCTCCGCCTCTATCAATCATACATAAAAGCAACATCCGACTACGGATGAAACACAAACAGAAACTCAAACGACATCCACCCTGCTAGCGCAGGCTGCCGACCTGGAACATATCCCCTGATCGAAGAAGATGCAGAAGAAGAACTCCAAAACAAGCAAACATCGCTCTCGCTTCATGATCATAAAGTGGTGAGGTTGCAGCAGCGACTAAGCATATATGGTGGCTAACATACACAAATAAGAGCGAGAATAGAGCAAACGGAACGGTCGTGAAACTAGCAATGATCAAGAGGTGATCCTAAACTCCTACTTACGTCAAACATAACCCAAAACCATGTTCACTTCCCGGACTCCGCCGAAAAGAGACCATCACGGCTACACACGTGGTTGATGCATTTTAATTCGGATCTGGTGTCAAGTTATCTACAATTGGACATTAACAAATTCCCATATGCCCATAACCACGGGCACGGCTTTCGAAAGATAATACCCTACAGGGGTGTCCCAACTTAGCCCATGATAAGCTCTCGCGATCAACGAAGGATATACCTTCTCCCAGGAAGACCCGATCAGTCTCGGAATCCCGGTTTACAAGACTTTTCGACAATGGTAAAACAAGACCAACAAAGCCGCCTGATGTTCCGACAATCCTGATAGGAGCAAAAATAAAGATGACCCTCGGGCTCCGGAAACCCAAGGGAAAAAGGGCTAGGTGAGGCAAATGGTAAAACCAAGGTTGGGCCTTGCTGGAGGAGTTTTATTCAAAGCAAACTGTCAAGGGGGTCCCATAAATCACCCAACAGCATAAGGAACACAAAATCCGGGAACATAACACCGGTATGACGGAAACTAGGGAGGCAAGATTGGAACAAAACACCCGGCATAAGGCCGAGTCTTCCACCCTTTACCAAGTATATAGATGCATTAATTAAAAAAGAGATATTGTGGTATCCCAACATAACCCTGTCCATCATGGAGCAATCTTCAACTTCACTTGTAACTAACAATGCTATAAGAGGGGCTGAGCAAAAGCGGTAACATAGCCAAACAATGGTTTGCTAGGAAGGGTGAAAAGGTTAGAGGCTGACATGGCAATTTGGGTGGCTTGAAGAGCAAGCGATAGGTAGCGCAGCGAAGCGATAGAACGAAGCAACTAGCATAGCAATGATAGTAGTGAGATCCAGGGTAGCGGTCATCTTGCCTGAAATCCTATAAGGAAGAAGAACGAGTCCATGAAGAAGACGAACGGATGAAGCCGAACCAAGCGTAGAAGAACGAATCCTCACGATCGCAACGAAACAGGAACTATCAAGAAGAAGCACACAACAAGGTAAACAAACCACACATGAACAAGACATGATGCTCGACCAAGCATGATGCAAGACATGACTACATGAAGCTACTCATGGCAAGAGATGATGCAAACAAGAGCAACACATCAACGCAAGTTTAAATTTGGCCGGAAACAACGTATAACAATTCCGGTAAGTCCTCATATGCAAGTTTCGAAATTGGTCCAGATCTGAATAAACCTTATGTTCAAGTTGTTAAACAGCAAGTTAAGATGCACCAAGATGATCTACACGAGATTCTAGTCAAGTTACATATAAAGTTCATTGAATTCGGAGCTACGGCCTAGAAGATATGAGCAAAACAAGTTAAACATGGCATTGACGCAAAATTCATACAAACATCAAGCAAAACCTCAAAACAAGCATGCGACAAGGTAATATGAAACTACATGCAAAATCAAGCAAGTTTCATATAGAGCACACTCAAAACAGAGCAACGGTGCAACACATACACAAGTTTAAAGGGCATGCTGTCCAAAATAGTAACTAGGCATATTGCAAGCACCAGAACAACAAGCTACATCATCTCAACGTGAAAAAAAGGCATGGGAATGAAGTGCAGGTAAAGCATAACAAAACATGAACAATGAGCTATCTCCATAAATCACTAGAACATGCTCAAAAGGACATGGCAAGATTGCAAATAATGACAGTTTCAGGCTTAGCAGAAATAACATCAGGTTGCAATGTTTAGAGCTATCAAACAACATGTTATAGGAAGTTAACATGGAAAACACAGGTATGGAATGAATCTACTAATTGCATATAAAAAAAGTCCCTTACTGACCATGAGCCAAATAGGATCATAAGATATGATGGCACCCATGTAAACATGGCAAGGAATATGACAGATTCATACATGGCAGGAACAACAATAAGTAGGCATGTTGGTGAGCTTGAACCACTCACCGCAGAGCAATACATGGCATGGCAAGGCAACAAAAAGTAAGAATACATGTTGACGAAGCTAAGCATAGAAAGAGCAAGTTCATATCGTGCATGGATCACTATCAAAACACATGGCAAAACTGAACTTAATGTTAATAGGCTGATAGCAACATTATTTAGCAAGTTTGGAGCAAGATTACAACAATCTACAGCAGGCTATAAATGCAACCAGGGGCATGAATGCATATAGCATGACATGTATAACAAAACATCCTTATTAAACATCTCCAGATTATACATAGAATGACTTGTAGCAGCAGTTTCACGTAGCATCACGATATAGCAGAATCGGCCTAGCAAAACAGCAACAGCAAGTACCCTACTTCACGAGCTCGATGCACTCACAAAATGAATCACAAAAATAAATGGATGGCACCACTGCGAAGATGGCATGATGTAGTACAAAACACATGTAGAGCTCATACTCATAGGATTCACACATGAAATGCAACAAAAATGACAAATCATCAAGTTATAACAGTTTCAGCAGGTTAACATCATATAGCACTATTTCAACGATGATTCGGGCGTCAATATGGACTCAAAAAAACATGGCGCAATGGAGATAAATGTAGAGCATCACATGATGAACATTTTTATATATTATACACGCAAAATGGAGCTACGAGCACAAAGTTGTGATGCAATGAACATGACATGATAAAGTTGCAGATCCGGGGACTTGGTGAAAAATTACCCATGCGAAAAGGGGATCCAGATCGGGGGAGTTCCATTCCTCATACAGGACGCCTCCGGTGGAAGTCAACGACGATGGTGGGCGGGTGTGGGGCTCCGGTGGGCGTCGGGAAGGACGGGAATGGGTGGATCCGGGCATGGGGCCTCCGCATCCGGTGGCGGAAGGGGTCCTCGGGAGTCCGGATGACCGGCGATGAGCAGAGGCAGGGCAGCGGTATTCGGGCACCATGGTTGTCGGGGAGCTCCTACAGAGAGCACAAGGAGCGGCTAGGTTAGAGGGAGAGCAGAGGAGGGAAGGAGAAGGAAGCGGGACGGCGCGACCTTGCTCCGGCAAGGCCCAGCGGCGCTCTCGCCGGCCGGCGCGGCGGGGCGGCGAGGAGCTCGTCCCTGGAGCTCGGGAGCGAAGTAGGAGGCTGGAGCAGAGGGGCACGGGCGGCACGATCCAGGCCCAGATGGGCTCGGCGGGCTCCACGCGGGCCTGGGCGGGCCGCGCGTCTCGGAGGCGCGGGGAGCCCTGCGTGGCGCGCTCTGGTTGTCCAGAGCGGTGGCGCTGGCGGCGGTGGGGCTGAGGTGGCAACGCGGGATTGGCCGGGCGATGTGGCCGCCGGACATGTGCGGCGCGGACGGATTTGTCCAGCGGCGCGAGGTGGAAGGAGGCTAGGGTTAGACCGGGATTTCTGGGGAGATGCACATATTTATAGGTAGAGGGAGATAGGAGAGTCCAAATGGGGAGCGGTTTTCGGCCACGCGATCGTGATCGAACAACGGAGAGCATGGAAGAGGTTTGGATGAGTTTTTGGGCTGTGGTGAAGAGGGGCTGGGTTGCAAAGAGAGAGGGGTTTTGGGCTACGCGTTTAACTGTTGGAGTATCAAATGACCTCCAAATGGCACGAAACTTGACAGGCGGTCTACCGGTGGTGTAACAAAGCCGCTTGGCAAACCTCAATCCATTCCAACAAAGTTTAACACCCTCACACGAAAACAGGCAAAAGGGGGCGCCGGGGGACATAGGAGTGTCGGATTGCAAAACGGACAACGGGGAAAATGCTCGGATGCATGAGACGAACACGAATGTGAAATGAGATGCACATGATGACATGGCAAAATGCAACACGCAAGCACATAACATGGCAACAACGGCGAATAACTGGCGGACACCTGGCGCATCGGATCCGGGGCATTACAACACTCCTCCACTAACAAGAGATCTCGTCCCGAGATCTTAGGACCGAGACGGAAGGAAAAAAGGATGAGGTGAGACAAAAACTCAAGAGAAGAAGCAAAGAATCGAGAACAGTCAAGAAGAAGAGAGGAACAACGAGAATGACGAGAACCGAAAGCTCACGGAGTCAGATAGTCTATGAAACCACTCCGGTTAGAACGAGATAATAAACGAATAAGACTGAAAGGATTTAGGCGGCACTCTGGCTGAAACATGGAGGAATAGAACACGAGCTTGAGAGGATGGAAAGACACTTGATGAAGACATGACACAAAACCTCCGGAAAGAAAAAAAAAGTTGAATGAAAAGAATGGAGATGAAAATGACAACTTGTGCCACGAATTAAATTGAAAGCATCTTTAGAAGAAAGGATTGAACTGAGTTGTTGGAAATTCAACAACAAAATAATTGCTTGTTGTGGACTTATAGATAACATCTCATAAATTTTGAGGTGATAACCGACCAGGAGCAAAAAAGGATTAAATAGTTGAGAAGAACGAAGAAATGCAAAACTCCTCTTCAAAAGAAAACGGAAAATTAATTGCACCTCGAGAAGCAAGAAGAAGGATACTTGAACTCCACCAACAAGAATCTTGATGAACTCTTGAAGAATGAATTAAGTCATGAAGAACCACCGTGAAGAACTCCGGTAACGAAAAGGATGATGAGATAGAATGAAGGATGAAAGAATAAGATGAGCCTAGCGATGATTTAGATGAAGGTTCCGATGAAATGGCCGAGAAAATTTGAACTCCGGAAAAGAAAAGATGAAAACACTTGGAACCGAGAGATTATTCATCATGCAGAAACTCCGAAGAAAGGGATTAATCACTTGATAAAATAAGAATAAGATTTATTGTATGCTTATCCTTCATCAAATTAAATTGATGACAAGCAATGGATTTTGCATACTACTTATCCTTCTTGAAAAGGATTGAGAAGTGACATATCGCAAACTTGAGAAGGTCTTCATGAACCACCGGTAGGATTGGAAAGAGCGAATGAATTTAAATGATAATCAAGGAAAAAGAGTGTTGAACGAACCATCGTAAGAATTCAAAAATTACTGATGAAAGAGAATGGATCACCGGGAAGAATTAGAAGAACACATATGCTAGAGGAGATTTAGATGCAAGAGAACAAAGAGATCATGAGCTGATTAAAGAACACTTGAATGAACCACCGGGATAATTGGATAACGTTAGCTGAAATGTGAGGACGAAGAATTCCTCTGGAACGATGGCCTTCGGTGAAAAGAAACGGGAAAACAACTTCTGACATACTCTGGATGGGTAAGAAAAGGAATATCTGACAAATGGAATAATTGGAGAGGATAATATGAAGTTAGAACCACGAATCTTTGAGAGAACGGGCAAGATTTAAGAGGAACTCTTCTTCGATCTTCAAATGACAACGAGAAACACCACCAAAATTGTTGAAATACTCCGGGAGAATGAAAAACTGAAAAGGTTGAGCCAACAATGAAAATGATTTGAAATCGATCTTGGAAAAGCATCTGACTGATGGGGTCCATTCCTACGTCACACTTGAAAAGAATTGAGAATAACTCCGAGGGAATTAGAAGAGTCAGGTAAGTTCCTGGGAAAAGACCTGTGGGTTAGGGCCCACTAAAGGAAAACACCGTTTGAAAGGATTGTTGAACAAATAGATGATGCACCGAAACAATTGAAATATTTGAATGAGGTGACAACCTCGAATTAATTGGAACACAAACGAATCTCCTGAGATGTCTTGGACACTCCAGAAGGATAAACTGGCGAGGGTGAACGAGCAGAGAAAACACTTGATCCGAGGGAAAAGAATATGATCAACCCGAAAAACTTGAATTGAGTGCACCGGAAAAGAAAGGGATGAAGAATGTCAAACCAAAGAGAATTTACCGGTTGGAACAATTGACGAAAGACTGAAGAGGTTCCGCACGAATGTCAAACCAAAGAGAATTTACCGGTTGGAACAATTCGGAACTGAGTGATTCTTTTTGCATTGGAAAGCTTGAGTTAGTAGCATTCTTTGAAAATTTATCAGAAAATTGGCTCAAATTTTTCAAGAGGAAAGTTGGAGAGAGTTGTTGTATATCTTGCTTGGCAGTTGTTTTTCATCATTATCTTTACTGCCGTTGTGATCTTCACTTATATCTTGCTGTCCAGAGCTACTTAGTATCCTTCATTGATGCTAGTTGTGCTATGTCGTGACCTCATTAGTGTTCTAGGCTCGCGTCTCTAGTCTGGTCTAGCTTAGGACTAGCACAGTACCGTCGTTGAGCGTTTATTCAACATTGCATCTTTGAATTGATTATTGCTAATCTTTTGCTACCATATATAGCCAACCCAGCTCCACATATTTCTACACCGTGTATACGTGTGTTCCCCTGGCAATCGCTTTACACAATCTTCAGAGTTACTTGACACCGCTGGTTGCCTGTCACCACCTGCCGCATGGTAAGAACTTGTAAGATATTGTTATTTGCTTTACTGTGAGCACTTTACAACCACATCCTAGTAGTTCATAGGAACATTATTCTCGAATTTTGTTTCTTGTTTCTACTAATCATGACAGGTTTCGGAGATAGAAGTTCTTGGACGACGAACATGTCTTCACCATCACGAGAGTTGGGACAACACACACAAGCACATGGCCAGGTTAGCTCTTTACCGTCATTTGAGGGTAGATTTAATCCTGCTATTTATCTAGCTTGGGAGCTTGAAGTAGAACATTTTTTTAGTCACCATGGCTTTTCTGAATTTGAGCGAGTACGAGCTGCCACTAGAGCATTTACTGGTTTTGCTTCTGTTTGGTGGAGTGTGCATTGTAAGAAAAACATTGATAACCAACCCACAACTTGGAAAGATTCGAAAGATGTAATGAGAAAACAATTTTTCCATCCTTACTATCGTCGTGAATTGCTTCACAAATTTGAACAATTTAAACAAGGCAATAACACTGTTCATGCTTACTACCAAGAGTTCAAATCTTATATGCATCATTGTGACATCGAAGAATCTGAGGATGATACAATGAATAGATTTTTTGGTGGTTTGAACCATGATATTCAGGCAAGATTTCAGTATATTCCTCGTTGCATTACTGGTATGTATGTTCGTGCTTGTACCTCTGAGAGACAGTTACAGGAGGATGCATTGGGTGACTACAACAACTACTATTCCAGTTCATGCTCACCACCGCCGGTTGGTTCCTCCAGCGTTACACCTATGTCAGGACCCCGACTCGATGTCACATCGATCTAGCTGGTAACACCTCATATCACTTTGCGGCCTCACGCACGGTATTCCCACGGGTGTCGTCTTACCTTTTCCCGGGACCGTTTGCGCCTTTTGGCTCACGTATATGATAGTGTCGCTAGCATCCATATGATAAGGAGCCCGGGCTGACATGACTAGTCGTAAACCCAAAGCGGCACAGACTTACAGGGACAGGCATCCATGACCCAGCTTCGAACGTGTCGGTCATCAGCAAGTGGGTCCGGGCTGTAGCACTGGGCTAGCAGGACTCCGGTAAACCGGGCTGTAGCGGGCTAACAGGACTCCGGTACTCAAAGCGTGACATTTCCCCGAAGGGACAGACACAGGAACGAAGAAGGACACATGCCGGCCAGCCTAAGTGTTCCGGAGCAGTAGCAAGCTACCATGGCTCAGTGAAACACTAGGAGACATTTCCCGGTAAGAGAGGCTACTAAAGATAAACAACTAGATGGTCAGATCCCACACATACCAGGCATTTCAATAACATACACACAATATGCTCGATATGTGCAATACAACATGGCATCACAAAATGACTCTACGACTCAAGTAATTTATTCAATAGGCTCCGAGGAGCGAGATATTACAATCATGGGTCTCATGACCCAACAATCAGAGCATACAAGTCAAAGCACAAGCGGAAGCTATCATGTCTGAGTACAGACATCTATAAATGAAAAAGGCTGAGAAGCCTGACTATCTATCAGATCCTGCCGAGGGCACAAGATCGTAGCTGAGGTATCAAGCTAAACGTCGAAGTCCACGCGAAACTACTAGTGAGACCGAAGTCTCTCTGCAAAAACATAAAATAGGCAAACGTGAGTACAAATGTACCCAGCAAGACTTACATCAGAACTATCTACATATGCATCATTATCAACAAAGGGATGGTGGGGTTTAACTGCAGCAAGCCAGCTTTGACTCGGTGGCTATCCTGAACTACGACTGCAAATAACTCTTTTGAGGTGGCGCACACGAGTCCACATATTCACCATATCAATACACCACTATGGATCCGCTCCCGTCTCCCTACGAGAACGCCATCCATAGCACTCACGCTTATCTTGCGTATTTTAGAGTATCCACTTTCACTTGTCTATGAACTGATATAAGCAACCCAGAAGTCCTTTTCCGCGGACACGGCTATTCGAATAGATGATTTTAACCCTGCAGGGGTGTACTTCTTCATACATGTTTCCACCACTTAGCGTCTGCACACGACATGTGCTCGGCAGACTTCAAGCGAAAGCCGACGTGGGTGTAGACCACGACCTACCTAAACACCTAAGTCTCTAGTCCAGGTTTATCGCCTATTCGGGTTCCATCCATGAGGAGATCCGGCCGGAGTTTCGCTCACAGCCCCAAACGATGTGAACAGGGTTCCGTGACACCAAACGGGTGCCCGGTATACCCGGCCACGTGCCTACCGCATCACAGCCCACCCCTACGGTCAGCGCTGTCCACGGCCTCCAGCATACTACAAACACCAGAAACTACTTGCAACTCCTGGACAGAGGACAAGGGTGAATAAGAAGTCGAGCGGGGTCATATTTCAGGGCCCAATGTATGGTAGTAGCTGAATCATGGATCACAAACACAGAACTCAGTTCCTGAGGACGGCTACAATGAGACAACCCACCATGTACTCCTACATGGCCTCTCACCGCTACCTTTACCAAATCGTGTTCACACACTTAGCTCACACACAGTAGGACATGTTCACACACCTCTGATTCATCCCCGATGAATCAGACCTGACTCGACTCTAAGCAATAGCAGGCATGACAAACAAGCATGAATGAGTAGGCACAACAGGGCTCAAACAACTCCTACTCATGCTAGTGGGTTTCATCTATTTACTGTGGCAATGACAGGTCATGCAGAGGATAAAGGGGTTCAACTACCGCAGCATGTAACAGATGATTCGGTGTTGTCCTAATGCAGTAAAAAGAGAGCAGGAGCGAGAGAGTGGGATTTTATCGGAATGAACAAGGGGGTTTTGCTTGCCTGGCACTTCTGAAGATAACATTGAGTCTTCGTCAGTGTCAACGATCGCATCATCGGTGTCACGTCTATCGAGAGGGGACAATTACCGGCAAATACAGAAAAGACACGATCAATGCAATGCACAATATGATGCATGCTATGACATGGCAATATGAATGTGTTTTGGGCTAATGCACCTAAAACCAGATTAAATGAAGTTGGTTTGAATCCAAAATTCAAATTCAAACTCCATATGGGGTTATTTAAATGTCATTCACTTCATTTGTCCTAAACAGTAGTGATAAGTTGTTCTAACATGCATGAAAATGGTACAGATGGATTCCTTGAATTTTTCTGATAATTTTTCATATATAATTTATTTAATTTGGAGTTACGGTTAATTTTCTATGATTTTTAGAAGTTTTAGGCATTTTCTGGAATTTCCTGAATATTTAGAATTAAAATAATTCCAGAAAATGAATTATGGCGTCAGCATGACCTCATGCTGACCTCAGCAGGTCAACGGGCGGTCCAGGTCAAACCTGACGTGTGGGGTCCACACGTCAGTGACACAGGGGCTAATCCCGCGTTGACCCGGGCTTTGACCCACTACGGGGCCCACTGTCAGTGGCTGTGGGGGGGTGTTTAGAGCGTCATTAGTGCTAATTAGGCGTGCCACGTCGGCAGTCGCCGGAGTGTCGCCGGCGACGACCACGGCCGACAGCGGAGGTGCGCCGTGCGCTCGCTACGGAGCACCATTTGACGTGCGGTTTGCTCCTACGGGTTCCTGGGAGGAAGGCGCATCTAAAGAGGTAAGTGACAGCAGCTGGGGTGGCCGGAGCTGCCGGCGGCGAGCTCCTTTGCGGCTGCCGGAGTTCGGGCAATCTCGGGGTCGGGGTTAGGAAGCACGGCAGGAGGAGCTGGGGCGTGCTACGGACTCCTGAGATCACGATGAGCACGTCAGTGGGCTCGGATACGAGCTGGGGTGGAAGAATGGACTGACTCAGATCAGAATGTCATAAGGTATAAGGAGTAAAAAAAGAGCCTTACGTTCCAACCCACAAACAATTCCCCTACATATAACTAAAGAATTTCTAGACTCAACATCGACCAGTTTGGCTTGGAGAACCTACAGGCAGTCCGGCTCTGATGCCAACGCTGTCAGGACCCCGACTCGATGTCACATCGATCTAGCTGGTAACACCTCATATCACTTTGCGGCCTCACGCACGGTATCCCCACGGGTGTCGTCTTACCTTTTCCCGGGACCGTTTGCGCCTTTTGGCTCACGTATATGATAGTGTCGCTAGCATCCATATGATAAAGAGCCCGGGCTGACATGACTAGTCGTAAACCCAAAGTGGCACAGACTTACAGGGACAGGCATCCATGACCCAGCTTCGAACGTGTCGGTCATCAGCAAGTGGGGCCGGGCTGTAGCACTGGGCTAGCAGGACTCCGGTAAACCGGGCTGTAGCGGGCTAACAGGACTCCGGTACTCAAAGCGTGACATTTCCCCGAAGGGACAGACACAGGAACGAAGAAGGACACATGCCGGCCAGCCTAAGTGTTCCAGAGCAGTAGCAAGCTACCATGGCTCAGCGGTAACACTAGGAGACATTTCCCGGTAAGAGAGGCTACTAAAGATAAACAACTAGATGGTCAGATCCCACACATACCAAGCATTTCAATCATACACACAATATGCTCGATATGTGCAAATACAACGAAGCATCACAACATGACTCTATGACACAAGTACTTTATTTAAGGCTCAGGGAGCCATACATATCATACACAAAGGTACGGGTCTCACGACCCAACATACAAGTCATACAGTCATACAAGCCAACAGCGGAAGTAACTTGTCTGAGTACAGACAACTAGTAAAATAAAAGAGGCTTGGAAAGCCTAGCTATATTACGTGGTCCATCGCAAGCTCGGGGTCACCACCTGGGTCTTTAGCCTACTCGTTGATGTCAACGTCTACATAGAACCCATCAGAAGGGGTTGCAGCGTCTTCTGTAAAAATGTAGATTATAGCAACATGAGTACAAAGGTACTCAGCAAGACTTACATCAGATCCTACATACATGCATAGTATCAAGAAGGGTTGGTGGAGTTATTGCAGCAAGCCAGCTTTGACTCTTGGCTAGACTATCCTACGATACTCCAACTTGAAATGTTTTGCGCACACGAGTCCACTACTCACCACTTCAATACACTACCGAGGATCCACCTCCGTCTTCCTACGGAAGAGCCATCCTCGGCACTCACACTTATCTTGAGGCTTTTAGTAGTTTCCATTTACTTGTCTATGAACTGTATAGGCAACCAAGTAGTCCTTTACCGCGGACGCGGCTATTCGAATAGATCATGTTAACCCTGCAGGGGTGTACTTCTTCATACACGCTCTCACCACTTATCGTCGTTTACACGACATGTACTCGGCAACCTTCAAGCGGAAGCCCAACGTGGGTGTCGGCCACGACCTACCTAATCACCTAAGCCTCCAGTCCAGGTTTATCGCCTATTCAGGTTCCATCCGCAGGGAGTCCGGCCGAGGTTTCCCATACGGCCCCGAACGATGTGAACAGGGTTCCCAAGATACCTAACGGGTATTCGGTACACCCGGCCACGTACCTACCGCATCACAGCCCACCCCTACGGTCAGCGCTGTCCACGGCCTCCAGTAGGCTACAAACACCAGAAACTACTTGCAACTCCTGGACGGAGAACTAGGGTGAATAAGAAGTCGAGAGGGTCCATTGGTTTCGGGCCCAATGCATGGTAGTAGCTGATTCTTAAATCACACATACAGATCTCAGTGCTTAAGGTCGGCTTCAATGAAACAACCCACCATGTACTCCTACATGGCCTCTCATCGATACCTTTACCAAATCGTGTTCACCACACCACTCTCATTACCGACATAATCATTTCACTCTAGCCCATCACCCAGATGAACCAGACCTGACACGACTCTAAGCATAGCAGGCATAGCAAGGTAGGAACAACACATACACATGGCTCAATCAACTCCTACACATGCTAGTGGGTTTCATCTAGTTACTGTGGCAATGACAGGTCATGCAGAGGAAATGGGTTCAACTACCATAGCACACAGCAGTTTGAATCGCGTTGTCTTAATGCAGTAAAAGAGAGCAGGAGCGAGAACATGGGATTGTATCGATATGATCAAATGATTGGTTGCTTGCCTGATGGTTCGATGCACTGATATGGTTCTTCGTTAGGGTAATCACGGTACTCCTCGGGGACAGATCCTGTCGCAAAGGACATCGATACACAAACATCACCAAACAATATGCAACAATATGATGCATGCATGAAACATGGCAATATGAGTGTGTTGGGCTAATGCAACTAAAACCAGAAGGGTTTGAACAAATTTGAATCAAGGATTCAAATTTCAAATTCAAATATGGCCTTTTAAAGTGCCTTTTCTTGTTCTGATTAAAACATCAACTTAACTTGTTTGATCATGCATGGAAATGGTACAGATGGATAGATTGGATTTTTCTGATCATTTTTCATATATAATTTGTCCAATTTGGAGTTACAGAGTAAAAGTTATGAATTTTTGAAGTTTAAATAATATTCTGGAATTTCCTGATTTAATTTAAATCCAGAAAATCAATTACTGCGTCAGCCTGACGTCAGTGTGACGTCAGCAGGTCAACGGAACAGGTCCGGGTCAAACCTGACAGTGGGTCCCGCATGTCAGGGTGATTATTTTAATTAAAATTTGATTAAAACTAATCCTGTTTAATTAACAGGGCTGGGCCCCACCTGTCATTGACTCAGAGGAGTCAACCAGGGCCCACCCGTGGTCAAAGTCAAAGTCGGCTGCCGGCGTTTAGCCGCCGACGAGCCCGACGCGGCGGCGGGAGTGGTTTTGGCCATTTCGGCCACTAAATGGACCGCGGAGGCCACCGGAGTGGAGCTGAGGACAACCCGCAGCTCTTGGCGAAGTCCGTTGGGGTCGGGGTGGCCGGAGTCGACGCCGGCGACGACTTTGGCGGCCACCGAGGTTCGGTCGGAGGTGAACTTGGTGCTAGAGGGTTCGGTGAGGCTCGTGGAGTGGCTAGCTAGGTGCTGTGGGACGCGGTGAGCAAGATGGACACCATCTTGTGGCCGGAGGATGGCCAGGAGCACGTCGGCGACGAGGTCCACGGCGGTGGGTGCGGTTGAGCTCCGGGAGGTTGCTACACGGCTCGGGAGCAAGAACGGAAGGGAGGGGAAGATGGCTAAGCTCACAGTGAGTGCGACGGAGTCCCTGGTGCGGTCGGAGATGGACCGGAGCGACGATGGCGTTGAAGGGGATCTCCGGCGACGGTGAGCTCGGGCGAGGTCGGTGCGGTGGTCTCGGGCGTTGCGAGCGCTCGGGGCTCGGCTGCTCGATGAAGTGGACAGCGGCGGAGCTCCTGGACACGGTGAGACGGCGTGGGGTGGTCGGAGGGCGTGGCTACGGCGAGGGGGTGGCGGCGATGGCGTCGGCCATGGCTGGGGCGTGCGAGGGGGAGGAGCTGGAGAGGAGA
>NC_057807.1:185001854-185041066 GCF_018294505.1 Triticum aestivum
TTTCTGTTTTTATTTAATATATCTGCAACTTTGTTGAATTAAATAAAATACCTAGGCAACTCCAAAAATCACCAAACTACTCCTGGTCCATAGTTGGATTATTTCCAACATGAATCATTTTAGTTTGGAGATATTTGAGCATTTAAATATTTTATATAATTTTAAATGCCCAAATTCAAATATCTATGATTTAAATCAAAAACCCTAGGATGGCCTAGGAAAATGTGCACCATTTTTGGCAGAGGTTCTGAACCAAGACAAAAATGATGGGCATTTTAGAAGGGCATTTCAGGTTCATTGAAAAATTATTTTAGTAACCCTAGTTGGTTTCAGAGGGGACTGGGGGTTCTGTCATCCCCATTTCAAGTTTCTGATGAAAGAGTAAACATGATGCAACACTCTAATGCATGACTAGCTAGGGTGTGACAACTCACCCCCACTCAAAAGAATCTCGTCCCGAGATTTGGGTTCCTCCGAGAAGAAGGCGGGATACTCGAGTCGAAGACGATCCTCCCTTTCCCAAGTTGCTTCATCTTCAGAATGGTGCGACCATTGAACTTTGAGAAACTTGATATTATGACGTCGCGTGGTACGTTCGGCTTGATCGAGGATACGAATGGGGTACTCTCGATATGTAAGATTATCTTGGAGATCAAGCGTTTCGTGGTCCACTTCACGGATAGGATCCGAGAAGCAACGCCTAAGTTGAGAAACGTGGAAGACATCGTGAACTCTGGAGAGGTGCGGAGGTAGTTCCAACTGGTAGGCAACTTCTCCTCGTTTGGCAAGAATGCGAAAAGGTCCAATGTAACGAGGAGCCAATTTGCCTTTGATACCGAAACGATGGGTTCCCTTCAGAGGGGTGACCCGAAGATAAGCCTTCTCGTCAACCTCGAAAGTCATAGCCTTATGTTTTCGGTCATATTGGCTCTTTTGACGAGATTGGCCTGTTTTCAACTTTTCACGAACGATACGAACTTGTTCTTCTGCTTCCTGAATCATATCCGGGCCAAAGAATTGTCTTTCCCCGGTCTCTGACCAGTTAAGGGGTGTTCGACATCGTCGTCCATAGAGAACTTCAAAAGGGGCTTTACCCAAGCTAGATTGATAGCTGTTGTTGTAAGCGAATTCGGCAAATGGAAGGCACTTCTCCCAGTCCATTCCGAAAGAGATAACGGAGGCTCGAAGCATGTCTTCTAGAATTTGGTTGACGCGTTCCACTTGACCACTCGACTGAGGGTGGAAAGCGGTGCTAAAGAAGAGACGAGTTCCCATAGCATTGTGGAAGCTTTCCCAAAATCGAGAGGTGAAAAGACTTCCTCGATCCGAATTGATTTCCAAAGGGACACCATGGAGGGACACTATCCGGGAGATGTATAAGTCTGCCAGTTGGCTAGCGGTTATACTCTCACGAACAGGTAAGAAATGAGCTACTTTGGAAAGACGATCGACCACGACGAAAATAGCATTATTCCCTCTTTTGGTTCTGGGAAAGCCGGTAATGAAATCCATACCAATTTTATCCCATTTCCATTCAGGAATAGCTAAGGGTTGAAGGGTGCCAGCAGGCCGTTGATGCTCTGCTTTTACACGACGACAGACGTCGCAATTAGCAATATACTGAGCGATTTCTCTCTTCATCCTAGTCCACTAGAACCTCTGGCGTAGGTCCTGATACATCTTAGTACTACCGGGATGAATGGTGAGAGGAGATTCATGAGCTTCCTTAAGGATTAATCGCCTCAGGTTGCGCACCTTGGGAACCACTAGTCGATTCCCGAAGTATACGACTCCTTGATCATTAACGGAGAAACAATTCGCAATTCCTTTCTGAATGTTTCTCTTGATGCGGGAGATTCCCGGATCTACCTTCTGTGCTTTGATAATTTGATCCGTAAGGGTAGGTTTTGCCACCAAGGTGGAGAGAAAACCTTGAGGTACAATGTGAAGGTTAAGCTTCCGAAATTCCTCATGGAGAAGCGGTTGACTTTGTTGTAACATCAGGTTGTTACAATAAGATTTACGACTTAGCGCATCAGCCATGACGTTGGCTTTCCCTGGGGTATAGGTTATTCCTAAGTCGAAGTCTGTGATCAACTCAACCCAACGTCTCTGCCTGAGATTCAAATCCGGTTGGGTGAAGATGTACTTCAGACTTTGGTGATCAGTGAATATTTCGCAACGATTACCGAGGAGGTAATGTCGCCAGGTCTTAAGTGCATAGACTACGGCTGCAAGCTCTAGATCATGGGTAGGATAATTCTCCTCATGTGGGTGCAATTGCCGTGAAGCGTAAGCAATTACGTGTCGATCTTGCATGAGAATGCAACCTAGTCCTTGTCGCGAGGCGTCGCAGTAGATAACAAAGTCCTTGGAGAAGTCTGGCGGTACCAGTACGGGAGCAGAGGTCAGGCATCTTTTCAGTTCCTGAAAGTTGTGCTCACATTGTGGAGTCCATTCGAACTTCTTATCTTTCTTGAGGAGTTCGGTTAGAGGTTTGGCAACTTTGGAGAAGTTCTCGACAAAGCGACGGCAATAGCTCGCTAAGCCTAGAAAACTCCGAACTTGCTTGACCGATTCAGGCGGAGTCCAATCAAGGACGGCTTGAACTCGCTCAGGGTTAACAGCAATACCTTTACCAGATATTACATGACCCAGATAGGTCACTTCTGACAACCAGAATTCACATTTTGAAAATTTGGCATAAAGGCGATGCTCTCGAAGTTTCTTCAACACTAGCCTTAAATGTTCGGCATGTTCTTCCTCGTTCTTGGAGTAGATGAGTATATCATCGAGATAAACTACGACGAAAACTTATCCAAATACTCCATGAAGATTGAGTTCATTAACCGAGAAAAAGTGGCTGGAGCGTTGGTTAAACCGAAGGACATGACGGTGTACTCGTATTGGCCATAACGAGTAACAAAGGCCGTTTTAGGAATGTCCCCGTTTCTGATTTTGAATTGATGGTAGCCCAACCTCAAATCCATCTTGGAGAAGACTGAGGATCCAGCGAGCTGATCATACAGATCGTTGATCCTGGGAAGTGGATATTTGTTCTTGATTGTGACCAAATTGACAGGTCGGTAATCTACAACCATCCGGTCCGTACCATCCTTCTTCTTGACGAATAGGACGGGGCAAGCCCACGGAGATGAACTAGGGCGGATGAAACCCTTTTTCAAGGATTCATCGAGTTGTTTCTTAAGCTCGGCTAGTTCTAGGGGTGCCATCTTATAAGGTCTTCTAGCAATCGGAACGGTTCCGGGGATGAGGTCGATTACGAACTCAACATCCCTGTCAGGTGGAACACCTGGCAATTCCTCTGGAAAGACATCCGGAAAGTCACGGACTACCGGCACGTCCTCAAGGTCTGGCAAGGGGCTGGCGTTAAGAGAATATAATTGTCGCTTGGCTATTCGGGTCAAGACATTAACTATCTTCCCCGAAGGATGGGTGAGTTGAACAGTCCTAGAGAAGCAATCAATTTTGGCTTGATGAGCTGACATCCAGTCCATACCCAAAATGATATTAATATCCGAAGATTTAAGGGCTATCAAAGATGCAAGGAAAACAAGTCTGTCGACTTGGATCTCATTTCCATAACTTACCCTAGAGGTCTGCCATCTAGACCCAGGGGTAGAGATTTCCATAGAAGATGGCAAGGCACAGAATGCAACGTTATGCAAACGAGCATAACTTTCAGATATAAAAGAATGAGAGGCTCCTGTATCGAAAAGAACAGATGCCGGGTGGCAGTTAACAAGAAGCGTACCGAGAACGACGTTGGGGTCCTCTTGAGCTTCTTCGGCAGAGATACAGTTGACATGGCCACGTGAAGCGGTGACCGGTTTAGCATGAAACACCTTCCCTGTCGGCTTGCCACGGCCAACAGCTTTAGCAGATTGATTGGGGTTGGTCTGGGGACACTCACGCATATAGTGACCAGATTCCCCACACTTGAAACAGGTCACGGAACTGGTACGTGGAGGAGCATTATTGGTTGGACCCCCATAGGGCTTGGCCGGTACAGACTGTTGAACAGGGCGAGGCGCCTGGAAAGATGGCCTCGGTGTGAACCTGGGTGGCAGGGCGGTGTTGGGTACCCACACGCGGCGCTTCTGAGGACCAGCACCGGATGAGGAACCCATGTCGCGTCCATGCTTGCGTGTTGCGTCATAGTCAGTCTGACCAGTTTCAGCACTGATGGCTTTGTTGACAAGTTTCGGAAAAGATGTGCACTCAAGCAGACGGAGGTCGCGGCGAAGCTCAGGACTAAGGCCCTTACGGAACCTTGCTTGCTTCTTGGCGTCAGTAGACACTTCCTCAGTTGCGTATCGGGCGAGATTACCAAACTCTCTGCTATAGGCATCCACAGAAAGTCGGCCTTGGGTGAAACTGCAAAATTCTTCACGTTTACGGTCCATGAGACCCTCCGGAATGTGATGTTCACGGAAAGCCTCGCTGAACTCAGCCCAAGTAGTGACATGGCCCGCTGGGCGCATAGCTCCATAATTCTCCCACCATAGACTGGCGGGGCCTTCAAGATGATATGCAGCAAAGGTGACCTTGTCAGCCTCCGCTACCAGCGCGGAACGCAGCTTGTGAGAGATACTGCGAAGCCAGTCATCAGCGTCGAGAGGCTCGACAGAGTGGTGGAACGTGGGTGGATGCAATTTGATAAAATCACTGAGTGACACCACGTTAGCCCTCTGATGGTGTGATGTATTCTGTTCAATACGCTCCAACAAACGGTTTGTCTCCCGCTTGTTTCTCTCAG
The DNA here is from genome assembly GCF_018294505.1 of Triticum aestivum. NCBI lineage: Eukaryota > Viridiplantae > Streptophyta > Magnoliopsida > Poales > Poaceae > Triticum > Triticum aestivum. Next base: position 185,006,635 of record NC_057807.1, read on the forward strand.
CTTCCATCATAACCTCGGCTAGTGAAGGAGGATGAGGCAGATTTGCATCCCTGGCTTCACTGCCTTCGGCCTGCTCTTCGGAAGCAGGGTTAGCGCGCGTGTTGACCATCCTAGGTAAACAAGACAATGATTTAGTCAGAATGATAAAATTCCGACATAGGATACATAATGTAAGGAATAACTCGGAATGCAAGATGATCATCCGTATGACATGGTAGATACAGAAACTGCTTCTTTATTCCATCATCATACACACCATACAGGGTTTAGTACAAGACCAAACAAAGTACTATTACGGTGAAAAGAGGAATACATCTCATCGGAGGCATTCCAAGCTCCTATACATTATTTTTCTACATCTCCGGAAAGAGTACAAGCTAGGTCATATCCCACGAGTCACGCGGAATGATAGACGACACAGCTAGTGCGAACTAGGGATACTATCACTAACTCAGAACGATCCGTAGTAGTCCTCGTAGAAGTCACCTCCATAGCCTGGAAGCTCAACATGTTCATCCGGAAACAGACGATCTCGCGGAGCTTGTGGACCATAGGGGCTAGGATGAGGTCTTGGACCAACAAACGGTGGCCTGCGGGGACCGCGAGGTGGGGTGATGCCTCCTACATCACGCCAAACCATCACGTCTGGCAGAGCAGATCTCACAGGATAGAGATCGCGCATATCTGAATATCCAGCTTGCACCGCCGGTGCGAACCGAGTCAAAGTGGCCCAGTGGTCAGCACGGGTATTGAAGAGCTCTAACCTTAAGGCCCGATTTTCACGGTCCTTATCCTCGAGCATCTCAGCAGTGGTGCGAGTCCGTGAATCCTCCTGAGTGGAGTCAGCATAGATAGCCTGGAGATACCCTTGTGCTCCCGGAAGTGATCCTGGCATATACCGGAAGTCAGAGTCCCGAAATAGACCAGATCTGACTCGCATAATGGTCATCATAGAGTAGGCGGCGTCCTGCACAGCCATCTCAATAGTAACCCCGAGTCCATAGGAACAGTGAAGAGGCTCGGTGGATCCAGGATAAGATGGAAATATCCTGACAGTACAGAGATACTGGCTTTGATTGAAGTCCCGGAATTGCTCTTCGACCGTGTACTCGGGATACCAGCGATATCCAGCCTCAGTCATTACCCTGACCAACTTAGCAGTATGGCCGGGTACATCTAGGCATCGAGTCAGGCGAACCACTTGATTGAGGTCGCGAGTGGCCATCTGAAAGCACAATCATAATGCAAGGGCATTAGAATTTATAGCAAAATTTCGGCAGCATAACAGCTGTAAATGCTCAAAAAGGATTTTGAGACATTTGACAAAGGATTTCGTACACACTCAACATCATCATATCAAAGTTCTGAAACCATGTTGGCAACATAATGTGGTAGTAGAACTGAACTAGGCTTGTATCCATCAAACTTATAAGGTACTACTGATTAGTAACTCGTGATCCTGATAGAGAGAGCAGATCCTAGTTCCTTAACCCCTGATGGAAGAATGGACAGACTCAGATCAGAATGTCATAAGATAGAGGAGTAAAAAGAGCCTTACGTTCCATCCCACAAACAATTCCCCTACATATAACTAAAGAATTTCTAGACTCAACATCGACCAGTTTGGCTTGGAGAACCTACAGGCAGTCCTACTCTGATGCCAACGTTGTCAGGACCCCGACTCGATGTCACATCGATCTAGCTGGTAACACCTCATATCACTTTGCGGCCTCACGCACGGTATTCCCACGGGTGTCGTCTTACCTTTTCCCGGGACCGTTTGCGCCTTTTGGCTCACGTATATGATAGTGTCGCTAGCATCCATATGATAAGGAGCCCGGGCTGACATGACTAGTCGTAAACCCAAAGCGGCACAGACTTACAGGGACAGGCATCCATGACCCAGCTTCGAACGTGTCGGTCATCAGCAAGTGGGTCCGGGCTGTAGCACTGGGCTAGTAGGACTCCGGTAAACCGGGCTGTAGCGGGCTAACAGGACTCCGGTACTCAAAGCGTGACATTTCCCCGAAGGGACAGACACAGGAACGAAGAAGGACACATGCCGGCCAGCCTAAGTGTTCCAGAGCAGTAGCAAGCTACCATGGCTCAGCGGTAACACTAGGAGACATTTCCCGGTAAGAGAGGCTACTAAAGATAAACAACTAGATGGTCAGATCCCACACATACCAAGCATTTCAATCATACACACAATATGCTCGATATGTGCAAATACAACGAAGCATCACAACATGACTCTATGACACAAGTACTTTATTTAAGGCTCAGGGAGCCATACATATCATACACAAAGGTACGGGTCTCACGACCCAACATACAAGTCATACAGTCATACAAGCCAACAGCGGAAGTAACTTGTCTGAGTACAGACAACTAGTAAAATAAAAGAGGCTTGGAAAGCCTAGCTATATTACGTGGTCCATCGCAAGCTCAGGGTCACCACCTGGGTCTTTAGCCTACTCGTTGATGTCAACGTCTACATAGAACCCATCAGAAGGGGTTGCAGCGTCTTCTGTAAAAATGTAGATTATAGCAACATGAGTACAAAGGTACTCAGCAAGACTTACATCAGATCCTACATACATGCATAGTATCAAGAAGGGTTGGTGGAGTTATTGCAGCAAGCCAGCTTTGACTCTTGGCTAGACTATCCTACGATACTCCAACTTGAAATGTTTTGCGCACACGAGTCCACTACTCACCACTTCAATACACTACCGAGGATCCACCTCCGTCTTCCTACGGAAGAGCCATCCTCGGCACTCACACTTATCTTGAGGCTTTTAGTAGTTTCCATTTACTTGTCTATGAACTGTATAGGCAACCAAGTAGTCCTTTACCGCGGACGCGGCTATTCGAATAGATCATGATAACCCTGCAGGGGTGTACTTCTTCATACATGTTTCCACCACTTAGCGTCTGCACACGACATGTGCTCGGCAGACTTCAAGTGAAAGCCGACGTGGGTGTAGACCACGACCTACCTAAACACTTAAGCCTCTAGTCCAGGTTTATCGCCTATTCAGGTTCCATCCGCAGGGAGTCCGGCCGAGGTTTCCCATACGGCCCCGAACGATGTGAACAGGGTTCCCGAGATACCTAACGGGTATTCGGTACACCCGGCCACGTACCTACCGCATCACAGCCCACCCCTACGGTCAGCGCTGTCCACGGCCTCCAGTAGGCTACAAACACCAGAAACTACTTGCAACTCCTGGACAGAGAGCTAGGGTGAATAAGAAGTCGAGCGGGGTCATATTTCAGGGCCCAATGCATGGTAGTAGCTGTATCTTAAATCACACATACAAATCTCAGTGCTTAAGGTCGGCTTCAATGAAACAACCCACCATGTACTCCTACATGGCCTCTCATCGATACCTTTACCAAATCGTGTTCACCACACCACTCTCATTACCGACATAATCATTTCACTCTAGCCCATCACCCAGATGAACCAGACCTGACACGACTCTAAGCATAGCAGGCATAGCAAGGTAGGAACAACACATACACATGGCTCAATCAACTCCTACACATGCTAGTGGGTTTCATCTAGTTACTGTGGCAATGACAGGTCATGCAGAGGAAATGGGTTCAACTACCGTAGCACACAGCAGTTTGAATCGCGTTGTCTTAATGCAGTAAAAGAGAGCAGGAGCGAGAACATGGGATTGTATCGATATGATCAAATGATTGGTTGCTTGCCTGATGGTTCGATGCACTGATATGGTTCTTCGTTAGGGTAATCACGGTACTCCTCGGGGACAGATCCTGTCGCAAAGGACATCGATACACAAACATCACCAAACAATATGCAACAATATGATGCATGCATGAAACATGGCAATATGAGTGTGTTGGGCTAATGCAACTAAAACCAGAAGGGTTTGAACAAATTTGAATCAAGGATTCAAATTTCAAATTCAAATATGGCCTTTTAAAGTGCCTTTTCTTGTTCTGATTAAAACATCAACTTAACTTGTTTGATCATGCATGGAAATGGTACAGATGGATAGATTGTATTTTTCTGATCATTTTTCATATATAATTTGTCCAATTTGGAGTTACAAAGTAAAAGTTATGAATTTTTGAAGTTTAAATAATATTCTGGAATTTCCTGATTTAATTTAAATCCAGAAAATCAATTACTGCGTCAGCCTGACGTCAGTGTGACGTCAGCAGGTCAACGGAACAGGTCCGGGTCAAACCTGACAGTGGGTCCCGCATGTCAGGGTGATTATTTTAATTAAAATTTGATTAAAACTAATCCTGTTTAATTAACAGGGCTGGGCCCCACCTGTCATTGACTCAGAGGAGTCAACCAGGGCCCACCCGTGGTCAAAGTCAAAGTCGGCTGCCGGCGTTTAGCCGCCGACGAGCCCGACGCAGCGGCGGGAGTGGTTTTGGCCATTTCGGCCACTAAATGGACCGCGGAGGCCACCGGAGTGGAGCTGAGGACAACCCGCAGCTCTTGGCGGAGTCCGTTGGGGTCGGGGTGGCCGGAGTCGACGCCGGCGACGACTTTGGCGGCCACCGAGGTTCGGTCGGAGGTGAACTTGGTGCTAGAGGGTTCGGTGAGGCTCGTGGAGTGGCTAGCTAGGTGCTGTGGGACGCGGTGAGCAAGATGGACACCATCTTGTGGCCGAAGGATGGCCAGGAGCACGTCGGCGACGAGGTCCACGGCGGTGGGTGCGGTTGAGCTCCGGGAGGTTGCTACACGGCTCGGGAGCAAGAACGGAAGGGAGGGGAAGATGGCTAAGCTCACAGTGAGTGCGACGGAGTCCCTGGTGCGGTCGGAGATGGACCGGAGCGACGATGGTGTTGAAGGGGATCTCCGGCGACGGTGAGCTCGGGCGAGGTCGGTGCGGTGGTCTCGGGTGTTGCGAGCGCTCGGGGCTCGGCTGCTCGATGAAGTGGACAGCGGCGGAGCTCCTGGACACGGTGAGACGGCGTGGGGTGGTCGGAGGGCGTGGCTACGGCGAGGGGGTGGCGGCGATGGCGTCGGCCATGGCTGGGGCGTGCGAGGGGGAGGAGCTGGAGAGGAGAGGGGGTGTCTGGGGGGTTCGGGGAAGAGAGAGAGGCCGATCCACGGCGTTAGCCGGGCGAGGGAGGCGGCGAGGCGGCGAGCAGCTGCGTGGCGAGCTGCGGTGCCGCCGCCGAGCACCTTGGCTGCCTGCCTGGCGAGCCAAGCAGCTCGCTGGAGCGGTGGCCGGGCTGGGCCGGCCAGGTGGGCTGGCTGGTGGGCCTGCGGTGGCGCCAGGTAGGTTTTTCCCCTTATTATCTGTTTCTGTTTTTATTTAATATATCTGCAACTTTGTTGAATTAAATAAAATACCTAGGCAACTCCAAAAATCACCAAACTACTCCTGGTCCATAGTTGGATTATTTCCAACATGAATCATTTTAGTTTGGAGATATTTGAGCATTTAAATATTTTATATAATTTTAAATGCCCAAATTCAAATATCTATGATTTAAATCAAAAACCCTAGGATGGCCTAGGAAAATGTGCACCATTTTTGGCAGAGGTTCTGAACCAAGACAAAAATGATGGGCATTTTAGAAGGGCATTTCAGGTTCATTGAAAAATTATTTTAGTAACCCTAGTTGGTTTCAGAGGGGACTGGGGGTTCTGTCATCCCCATTTCAAGTTTCTGATGAAAGAGTAAACATGATGCAACACTCTAATGCATGACTAGCTAGGGTGTGACAACCTACTAGAGCAGCCCAACCTCAGATTGTGAGCGCGACATCATCTCAAGAGTATGGTGCATTGTCTATGTCTGTACCTACATCAGCTACGTCTTTGCGACAAGGTAACAGTAAAGGTATTGATGATATAACTTCACATGAGAATGATGCATCCCTAGTTAACTTGAATGCATCATGTGTTGAGTTACCTGGTGATTTGAGCACGTCACCTATTTTAGAGAATCTTGATACTGTCATGAATGCGTCATGTGATCAAACAACTGAAATACCAACAATTTTGAGTGCACCCATTGAATTAACTGTTGATGCAAAAGAATCAATGTTTAATCATTTTGATATGACCTCTAATCTTGGTGATGATTCTGTGTTGAATGACTTATTGCATGTTTGCTTATTTAAGCATATTGTAGCATGTAAATTTGATGCAAGTAAGGTTTATTCACCAATGTTGGGATGGTTTAATGATGAACATTGTCAATCTTTTGAAATGAATAAGAGCTTCACTTATATGTGCAAACTGAGTTGCAATATTTTCATGCCTTCTACTCCCTCCGTAAACTAATATAAGAGCGTTTAGAATACTAAAGTAGTGATCTAAATGCTCTTATATTAGTTTACAGAGGGAGTACTTCTTAAGCTAATTTTTTGGATTTAGATTTTATGAACTATGCAAGTTACTCATCTATTCATGTGTCATATATGCAAAAATCGAGGGAAGTAAAAATGCATGACATATACATATACAACATGTACACCTTGTCTCATTTGTTAGCCACATTTCAGATTAAGCAACGCCGAGGACGGCTTTATTTTCAAGAAGGGGAGGATGATGAGGACATGACTACCTTGGATATGACCAAAAATATTGCATACATGCATATTTGTCAGGTGATTTCTAGTGAAAACTATTCAATAATCTATTTATATTATCCAGAACAGACATACTTCACACACTTTTGTGTTTTGTCTAATTGCAGGTGTATGGGACATTTGTACAATCCATATATGAAGATAAGGGAAAAGGAGAAGTTTAGGTGCTGTTCAAAAAGTCCTCTCACGTCACTTTTGGGTCAGGAGAAGATAGAGTCCAAGTCTCTCACGTTCTGGATTCAGATTCGGACTGCACAGACATACCTGACTCAAAACGCCAACAACTTTTTCATACGGACTCCGAATTGGGTGATTTTTTTTGTTGGAAAGTATATTTCATGCTCTTTCCAACCCAATTGGAATCACCTTAAAATCCATCCGGAGTGTTGAGTTATGGACGAAAAAATCTGACGCTGCACCAGAATCCGAGTCAAACTACAAGTCCAAAGATGTTACATCACCCCCACTTGGGCCCATTGGCCTTGTACGACCTAGGGTTAGTTTTAGGCTGCCTTGGGACGTCCTCCCACCTCCTTGGCCGCCACCCCTTGCTCCTATATAAGTAGATCCATCTAGTAGCTTTTCCCTTGGGATTTGTTTAGTTAAAAGTTAGCCATTGCAACTTCGTGTACTTCGTTTGTGTCCAACGACCAGACCAAGACCGCTTGCGGATCCCCACCTTTATCAATACTTCATATATACTCGCAATATTCAGATTGCTTTTATCATATTCTTGCTTGTTCTTCGATTGCTTGCAGGAATAGACATTCCTGGTCAAGTTGATTGTGCTCTGGCATGGTCAATAACCTCTCGGAGTTGGTTTAGAGATTGCTAAGGCGCAACGTCGTGCACGTTTGTAGTCAGATCGTCAAAGTCATCTTCACCAAATCGATAGTTATCATCTCATCGAAAGATCGGGACACCTCCACCTCTATCAATCATACATAAAAGCAACATCCGACTACGAATGAAACACAAACAGAAACTCAAACGACATCCACCCTGCTAGCCCAGGCTGCCGACCTGGAACCTATCCCCTGATCGAAGAAGATGCAGAAGAAGAACTCCAAACCAAGCAAACATCGCTCTCGCTTCATGATCATAAAGTGGTGAGTTTGCAGCAGCGACTAAGCATATATGGTGGCTAACATACGCAAATAAGAGCGAGAATAGAGCAAACGGAACGGTCGTGAAACTAGCAATGATCAAGACGTGATCCTAAACTCCTACTTACGTCAAACATAACCCAAAGCCGTGTTCACTTCCTGGACTCCGCCGAAAAGAGACCATCACGGCTACACACGCGGTTGATGCGTTTTAATTCGGATCCGGTGTCAAGTTATCTACAATTGGACATTAACAAATTCCCATCTGCCCATAACCACGGGCACGGCTTTCGAAAGATAATACCCTGCAGGGGTGTCCCAACTTAGCCCATGATAAGCTCTCGCGATCAATGAAGGATATACCTTCTCCCAGGAAGACCCGATCAGTCTCGGAATCCCGGTTTACAAGACTTTTCGACAATCGTAAAACAAGACCAGCAAAGCCGCCCGATGTTCCGACAATCCTGATAGGAGCTGCACATATCTTGTTCTTAGGGCAACACCGGATGAGCAATCCGTACAACTAAAACCAGACCTCAAGTTTCCCTGAGGGGGCGCTGCCAAGGGCTCTAGTTCGGACCAGCACTTAGAGAAGCACTGGCCCGGGGGGGGCTAAAATAAAGATGACCCTCGGGGTCCGGAAACCCAAGGGAAAAAGGGCTAGGTGAGGCAAATGGTAAAACAAAGGTTGGGCCTTGCTGGAGGAGTTTTATTCAAAGTGAATTGTCAAGGGGGTCCCATAAATCACCCAACAGGGTAAGGAACACAAAATCCGGGAACATAACACCGGTATGACAGAAACTAGGGCGGCAAGAGTGGAACAAAACACCCGGCATAAGGCCGAGTCTTCCACCCTTTACCAAGTATATAGATGCATTAATTAAAAAAGAGATATTGTGGTATCCCAACATAACCCTGTCCATCATGGAGCAATCTTCAACTTCACCTGCAACTAACAATGCTATAAGAGGGGCTGAGCAAAAGTGGTAACATAGCCAAACAATGGTTTGCTAGGAAGGGTGAAAAGGTTAGAGGCTGACATGGCAATTTGGGTGGCTTGAACAGCAAGCGATAGGTACCGCAGCAAAGCGATAGAACGAGGCAACTAGCATAGCAATGATAGTAGTGAGATCCAGGGTAGCGGTCATCTTGCCTGAAATCCTGCAAGGAAGAAGAACGAGTCCATGAAGAAGACGAACGGATGAAGCCGAACCAAGCGTAGACGAACGAATCCTCACGATCGCAACGAAACAGGAACTATCGAGAAGAAGCACACAACAAGCTAAACAAACCACACATGAACAAGACATGATGCTCGACCAAGCATGATGCAAGAAATGACTACATGAAGCTACTCATGGCAAGAGATGATGCAAACAAGAGCAACACATCAACGCAAGTTTAAATGTGGCCGGAAACAACATATAACAATTCCGGTAACTCCTCATATGCAAGTATCAAAATTGGTCCAGATCTGAATAAACCTTATGTTCAAGTTGTTAAACAGCAAGTTAAGATGCACCAAGATGATCTACACGAGATTCTAGTAAAGTTACATTTAAAGTTCATTGAATTCGGAGCTACGGCCTAGAAGATATGAGCAAAACAAGTTAAACATGGCATTGACGCAAAATGCATACAAACATCAAGCAAAACCTCAAAACAAGGATGCGACAAGGTAATATTTAACTACATGCAAAATCAACCAAGTTTCATATAGAGCACACTCAAAACAGAGCAACGGTGCAACACATACACTACAAGTTTAAAGGGCATGCTGTCCAAAACAGCAACTAGGCATATTGCAAGCACTAGAACAACAAGCTACAGCATCTCAACGTGAAAAAAGGCATGGGAATGAAGTGCAGGTAAAGCATAACAAAACATGAACAATGAGCTATCTCCATAAATCACTAGAACATGCTCAAAAGGACATGGCAAGATTGCAAATAATGACAGTTTCAGGCTTAGCAGAAATAACATCAGGTTGCAATGTTTAGAGCTATCAAACAACATGTTACAGGAAGTTAACATGGCAAACACAGGTATGGAATGACTCTACTAATTGCATATAACAAAAGTCCCTTACTAGCCATGAGCCAAATAGGATCATAAGATATGATGGCACCCATGTAAACATGGCAAGTTATATGACAGATTCATACATGGCAGGAACAACAATAAGTAGGCATGTTGGTGAGCTTGAACCACTCAGCACAGAGCAATACATGGCATGGCAAGGCAACAAAAAGTAAGAATACATGTTCACGAAGCTAAGCATAGAAAGAGCAAGTTCATAGCGTGCATGGATCACTATCAAAACACATGGCAAAACTGAACTTAATGTTAATAGTCTGACAGCAACATTATTTAGCAAGTTTGGAGCAAGATTACAACAATCTGCGACAGGCTATAAATACAACCAGGGGCATGAATGCATATAGCATGACATGTATAACAAAACATCCTTATTAAACATCTCTAGATTATGCATAGAATGACTTGTAGCAGCAGTTTCACGTAGCATCATGATATAGCAGAATCAGCCTAGCAAAACAGCAACAGCAAGTACCCTACTTCACGAGCTCGATGCACTCACAACATGAATCACAAAAATAAATGGATGGCACCACTGTGAAGATGGCATGATGTAGTACAAAACACATGTAGAGCTCATACTCATAGGATTCACACATGAAATGCAACAAAAATGACAAATCATCGAGTTATAACAGTTTCAGCAGGTTAACATCATATAGCACTCTTGCAACGACGATTCAGGCGTCACTATGGACTCAAACAAACATGGCACAATGGAGTTAAATGAAGAGCATCACATGGTGAACATTTTTATATATTATACACGCAAAATGGAGCTACGAGCACAAAGTTGTGATGCAATGAACATGACATGATAAAGTTGCAGATCCGGGGACTTAGTGAAAAATTACCCACGCGAAAAGGGGGATCCAGATCGGGGGAGTTCAATTCCTTGTACAGGACGCCTCCGGTGGAAGTCAACGGCGATGGTGGGCGGGCGTGGGGCTCCGATGGGCGTCGGGAAGGCCGGGAATGGGTGGATCAGGGCATGGGGCCTCCGGATCCGGTGGCGGAAGGGGTCCTCGGAGTCCGAATGACCGGCGACGAGCAGAGGCAGGGCAGCGGTCTTAGGCCGCCATGGTTGTCGGGGAGCTCCTACAGAGAGCACGAGGAGCGGCTAGGTTAGAGGGAGAGCAGAGGAGGGAAGGAGACGGAGGCGGGATGGCGCGACCTTGATCCGGCAAGGCCCAGCGGCGCGCTCGCCAGCCGGCGCGGCGGGGCGGCGAGGAGCTCCTCCCTGGAGCTCGAGAGCGAAGTAGGAGGCTGGAGCAGAGGGGAACGGGCGGCACGATCCGGGCCCAGATGGGCTCGGCGGGCTCCGCGCGGGCCTGGGCGGGCCGCGCGTCTCGGAGGCGCGGGGAGCCCCGCGTGGCGCGCTCTGGTTGGCAAGAGCGGCGACGCTGGCGGCGGTGGGGCTGAGGTGGCAACGCGGGATTGGCCGGGCGATGTGGCCCGCGGACATGTGCGGCGCGGATGGATTTGTCCGGCGGCACGAGGTGGAAGGAGGCTAGGGTTAGACCGGGATTTCTTGGGAGATGCACATATTCATAGGTAGAGGGAGCTAGGAGAGTCCAAATGGGGAGCGGTTTTCGGCCACGCGATCGTGATCGAATGACGGAGAGCATGGAGGGGGTTTGGATGGGTTTTTGGGCTGTGGTGAAGAGGGGCTGGGTTGCCAATAGAGAGGGGTTTTGGGCTACGCGGTTAACCGTTGGAGTATCAAACGACCTCCAAATGGCATGAAACTTGACAGGCGGTCTACCGGTGGTGTACCAAGGCCGCTTGGCAAACCTCAATCCATTCCGACAATGTTTAACACCCTCACACGAAAAGAGGCAGAAGGGGGCGCCGGGGGACATAGGAGTGTCGGATTGCAAAACGGACAACAGGGAAAATGCTCGGATGCATGAGACGAACACGAATGCGAAATGAGATGCACATGATGACATGGCAAAATGCAACACGCAAGCACATAACATGGCAACAACGGCGAATAACTGGCGGACACCTGGCGCATCGGATCCAGGGCGTTACAACACTCCTCCACTAACAAGAGATCTCGTCCCGAGATCTTAGGACCGAGACGGAAGGAAAAAAAGGATGAGGTGAGACAAAAACTCAAGAGAAGAAGCAAAGAATCGAGAACAGTCAAGAAGAAGAGAGGAACAACGAGAATGACGAGAATCGAAAGCTCACGGAATCAGATAGTCTATGAAACCACTCCTGTTAGAACGAGATAATAAACGAATAAGACTGAAAGGATTTAGGCTGAAACATGGAGGAATAGAACACGAGCTTGAGAGGATGGAAAGACACTTGATGAAGACATGACACAAAACCTCCGGAAAGAAAAAAAACGTTGAATGAAAAGAACGGAGATGAAAATGACAACTTGTGCCACGAATGAAATTGAAAGCATCTTTAGAAGAAAGGATCGAACTGAGTTGTTGGAAATTCAACAACAAAAGAATTGCTTGTTGTGGACTTATAGATAACATCTCATAAATTTTGAGGTGATAACCGACCACGAGCAGAAAAGGATTAAATAGTTGAGAAGAACGAAGAAATGCAAAACTCCTCTTCAAAAGAATACGGAAAATTAATTGCACCTCGAGAAGCAAGAAGAAGGATACCTGAACTCCACCAACAAGAATCTTGATGAACTCTTGAAGAATGAATTAAGTCATGAAGAACCACCGTGAAGAACTCCGGTAACGAAAAGGATGATGAGATAGAATGAAGGATGAAAGAATAAGATGAGCCTTGCGATGATTTAGATGAAGGTTCCGACGAAATGGCCGAGAAAATTTGAACTCCGGAAAAGAAAAGATGAAAACACTTGGAACCGAGAGATTATTCATCATGAACAAACTCCGAAGGAAGGGATTAATCACTTGATAAAATAAGAATAAGATTTATTGTATGCTTATCCTTCATCAAATTAAATTGATGACAAGCAATGGATTTTGCATACTACTTATCCTTCTTGACAAGGATTGAGAAGTGACATATCGCAAACTTGAGAAGGTCTTCATGAACCACCGGTAGGATTGGAAAGAGAAAATGAATTAAAATGATAATCAAGGAAAAAGAATGTTAAACGAACCATTGTAAGAATTCAAAAATGACTGATGAAAGAGAATGGATCACCGGGAAGAATTAGAAGAACAAATATGCTAGAGGAGATTTAGATGCAAGAGAACAAAGAGATCATGAGCTGATTAAAGAACACTTGAATGAACCACCGGGATAATTGGATAACGTTAGCTGAAATGTGAGGACGAAGAATTCCTCTGGAACGATGGCCTTCGGTGAAAAGAAACGGGAAAACAACTTCTGACATACTCTGGATGGGTAAGAAAAGGAATATCTGACAAATGGAATAATTGGAGAGGATAATATGAAGTTAGAACCACGAATCTTTGAGAGAACGGGCAAGATTTAAGAGGAACTCTTCTTCGATCTTCAAATGACGATGAGAAACACCACCAAAATTGTTGAAATACTCCGGGAGAATGAAAAACTGAAAAGGTTGAGCCAACAATGAAAATGATTTGAAATTGATCTTGGAAAAGCATCTGACTGATGGGGTCCATTCCTACGTCACACTTGAAAAGAATTGAGAATAACTCCGGGGGAATTAGAAGAGTCAGGTAAGTTCCTGGGAAAAGACCTATGGGTTAGGGCCCACTAGAGGAAAACACCGTTGGAAAGGATTGTTGAACAGATAGATGATGCACCAAAACAATTGAAATATTTGAATGAGGTGACAACCTCGAATTAATTGGAACACAGACGAATCTCCTGAGATGTCTTGGACACTCCGGAAGGATAAACTGGCGAGGGCGAACGAGCAGAGAAAACACTTGAGCCGAGGGAAAAGAATATGATCAACCCGAAAAACTTGAATTGAGTGCACCGGAAAAGAAAGGGATGAAGAATGTCAAACCAAAGAGAATTTACCGGTTGGAACAATTGACGAAAGACAGAAGAGGTTCCGCACGAATGAAATTGATGCTCGAAAGAGACTCAGGCTCTGGGAAGAAGAGGGTGGGAGGGCGGGAAAAACAAAGGCAACTTGGAAGGGGAACCAACGAATATCTTGAAGAGAAAACACCGGTTGAAATCATTGAGGAAAGAAAGCAAAGACTTCGCACGAGTAGGATGCATACTCGATTACAGACTCCGGTTCCGAGAAGAAGAAGGGTGGCCGGGTGGGAAAAACAAGGACCACTTCGGATAGGAAAAAAACAACGACGATGGAGGAAGAACTGAGGATTGATCTCGCGAAAGACAAAGAGGTTCGAGTCGACTTGACGAGAGATGCATCGGACAAAAGAGTATGGACAACTCACGAAACTAACCACGTGATCCTAAAGAAAAAATTGAAGGGGAAGAGGAGTAGTTCAAAACACCTACGTCAAGATTTCTCACCAGAGTGACGAAGGGGCAGAGCAGTAAAAAGAACTACTATTCTCCGATATAACTAGACTCCGAAAAAAGTTTTCTTTTAGATTCAACAACGGCCAAACTACACGATCAATCAAGGGGGGCTCCTAGGGTCGGTCGAGGCTCTGATACCAACTTGTCACGCCCAAGATGCGACCCTATCCTAAAGGAACTCGAAGGTCCCACCAAGGATAGAAGCGCATCTTGAAGACGCTTTTGCAAGGTGGATATCATTACATCAACAATACATAATAGATGGGGATACATAGAAGAGGCATACAATGCCACACAAATACAACATCATCATACATAAAAGCAACATCCGACTACGGATGAAACACAAACAGAAACTCAAACGACATCCACCCTGCTAGCCCAGGCTGCCGACCTGGAACCTATCCCCTGATCGGAGAAGAAGCAGAAGAAGAACTCCGAAACAAGCAAACATCGCTCTCGCGTCACGATCATCGCATAACCTGTACCTGCAACTGTTGTTGTAGTAATCTGTGAGCCTCGAGGACTCAGCAATCCCATTACCATCGGTATCAAGACTAGCAAAGCTTAATGCGTAAGGAAGGGGTAAAGTAGAGAGGTTGCAGCAGCAACTAAGCATATATGGTGGCTAACATACGCAAATAAGAGCGAGAAGAGAGCAAACGGAATGGTCGTGAAACTAGCAATGATCAAGAGGTGATCCTAAACTCCTACTTACGTCAAACATAACCCAAAACCGTGTTCACTTCCCGGAATCCACCGAAAAGAGACCATCACGGCTACAAACAAGGTTGATGCGTTTTAATTCAGATCTGGTGTCAAGTTATCTACAACCTAACATTAACAAATTCCCATCTGCCCATAACCGCGGGCACGGCTTTCAAAAGATAATACCCTGCAGGGGTGTCCCAACTTAGCCCATGATCAGCTCTCGCGATCAACGAAGGATATACCTTCTCCCAGGAAGACCCGGTCAGTCTCGAAATCCCGGTTTACAAGACTTTTCGACAATGGTAAAACAAGACCAGCAAAGCCGCCCGATGTGCCGACAATCCCGATAGGAGCTGCACATATCTCGTTCTCAGGGCAACACCGGATGAGCAATCCGTACAACTAAAACCAGACCTCAAGTTTCCCTAAGGGGGCGCTGCAAAGGGCTCTAGTTCGGACCAGCACTTAGCAAAGCACTGGCCCGGGGGGGCTAAAATAAAGATGACCGTCGGTGAGGGAGTCCTGGACTAGGGGGTGTCCGGATAGCTGAACTATCATCATTGGCCGGACTCCAAGACTATGAATATACAAGATTGAAGACTTCGTCCCGTGTTCGGATGGGACTTTCCTTAGCGTGGAAGGCAAGCTTGGCAATATGGATATGTAGATCTCCTACCATTGTAACCGACTCTGTGTAACCCTAGCCCTCTCCGATGTCTATATAAACTGGAGGGTTTTAGTCTATAGGACGAACAACAATCATACCATAGGCTAGCTTCTAGGGTTTAGCCTCCTTGATCTCGTTGTAGATCCACTCTTGTACTACCCATATCATCAATATCAATCAAGCAGGAATAGGGTTTTACCTCCATCGAGAGGGCCCGAACCTGGGTAAAAACATCGTGTCCCTTGTCTCATGTTACCATCCGCCTAGACGCACAGTTCGGGACCCCCTACCCGAGATCCGCCAGTTTTGACACCGACATTGGTGCTTTCATTGAGAGTTCCTCTATGCCGTCGCAATCCGGAAGGATGCCTCTTCCCGTCTTTAAAGACGGTACCGTTGCCAAGGGAGCTTTGGCCGCCGGCCAAACTATCCGGCTAGGTGGTTTTCTTATGACCGCCTGTTCGACCGCCGCTCCGACAATGACCTCTCGGGTCATCAAAAGCGATCTTCACGCCAACTCGGAATTTACCGAGCAGCTAGATCCGATGGAGCTCTCCTCCGTAAACGAGCTCTTGGATCGCATCACCGCCCTGGGAGTCGCTACAGACTACAATCAAATTGGGCTTAAAACCGATCTGAGAGAGATCAACTCTCCCCAGGCTACCCACCACGTTGCTGTGGTAGAGGAACAACACGGCGACTCTTCTTCTATATTAAAGACCAGTTATGTCCGGATTCCTGATCCATCCATGCCGGATTACCGCAGAGGGACGGACGTCAATCAAGTACTGAACCTAAAGTCAGGCAGCGGACCTGATTCGTTGGACAACATCCGGCAATCCAAGCTTCCGAATTCGGAAACTTTTCGGCCCTTGAGCCTCAGATTGGGCGAGGTTCCGGACTTAATTCCACCCACCCACCCAAACACAAGCGATCTATCTCAAATCCCGCAAGAGCCCGCTGAAACAGTACATCATTACTGGGCCAGATTCCTCCTGGTTATGGACAGGATAAAGGACTGCCGCGAGGAAAGCGCAATCTCAATTTTCTGCAACAATTGCACGGACAAGGGAATCTTGAACGCCATAAGTCGTCGCGAAATTACATGCTTCGCCGACCTAGCATCCATAGTATGAAAGTACTGTGCGATGGAGAGTGCCTGGAAAACCGAAGCTAAGTTTTGGGACAATCCGGCTCGGAACACAACCCTAGTCCGAAATAAAAGGGTGCATCATGCTCAGGCACCTGGGACAAAAATCAAAAAGCAAAAAAACCCTAAAGGGCACGGAACCGTACTGGAGGAATGGCTCAGCAGACCCTGTAAAATCCATAGTACAGAGGGCGCCACTCCAACACATAGTCTTCGAGCATGTTGGATACTACAGCAGGTGGCCAAAAGTGGCGAAGAGCTTCTAGCCCCGGAGGACCAACCCAACAGTACCAGTACGGTATTAACAGTCTTCGAGACTTTCGCATCAAATAATATGCGGAAATGAACAATCCACAGCCTCGCCGAAGTCTACCAAGTAGCAACAACAAATCCATGGAGCGACACGGCTATCACCTTCAACGCCAGCGACAAACCCAAATTCCAAACAGCCCGAGCACCAACCGCATTGGTCCTCAGTCCAATAGTGGATGGCTTTCGTGTTACCAAGGTGCTCATGGATGGCGGCAGCGGATTAAACCTCATCTTCGAGGAAACCCTTCGAAAAATGGAAATAGACTGGAGCCACATTGAGCGAAGCAGCACAACCTTCAGAGGAATAATCCCTAGTCGAGAAGTACGCTGCATAGGAAAAATTACACTAGATGTGGTGTTCGGCTCGCCGGACAATTACAGGTCCGAGGAGGTCACGTTCCAAGTGGCCCCGTTCAGCAGCGGATATCACGCTTTACTAGGGCGAGAGGCATTCACAATTTTTCAAGCTATACCCCATTATGGGTACATGAAGCTTAAAATGCCCGGGCCCAATGGAATCATCACTCTTGTGAGTGATCCGGACATAGCACTCCGCGCTGAAAATAAGACAGCTGCACTAGCCCTAGAGGCACTATCCGAAGCCCTAGCGGCAGAGGAACTCACTGCGCTGCGCTCCACGGTGAACAGGGACGATGTGATACTCGATAAGAGATCCAAGTCCACCTCTTTTAAACCAGCGGACGAAATAGTCAAATTCTAAGTCCATCCAACGGACCCCACAAAGACGGCCTCCATTGGGGCACAATTAAACCCTGATGTAGATGCCGCACTACGCGAATTCCTTCGGGAAAATTAGGACATCTTTGCCTGGCACCCTTCAGATATGCCAGGAATCCCACGCAGGTTGGCAGAACACAGCCTAAACATCCTAAAAGGATTCAAGCCAGTCAAACAAGCTCTTCGGCGATTTTCTGAACCCAAAAGACAGGCAATGGGAGAGGAGCTAGCCAAACTATTAGAAGCCGGATTCATCAGAGACATAAAACATCCGGACTAGCTAGCGAACCTGGTAATGGTACCAAAAAAGGACAAATCATGGCGCCTGTGTGTTGATTTTAAAGACCTTAACAAGGCTTGTCCAAAGGATCCTTTCCCACTTCCCCGCATCGATCAAATCATCGATTCTACCACAGGGCACGATTCATTGTGCTTCCTCGACGCATACTCCGGCTACCATCAAATCAAGATGGCGGAGATAGACCAAGCCGCGACGGCATTCATTACTCCATACGGACCATTCTGCTTCAACACAATGCCCTTCGGGCTCAAAAACGCCGGCGCAACATATCAGCGCATGATTCAGACATGTCTGGCAACCCAGATCGGCAAAACAGTGGAGGCATATGTAGACGATGTGGTCGTCAAGACCAAACACGTCGAAACTCTAGTAGATGATTTGAGGCTCACATTCGACAACCTCCGAGCATATGACATTAAGCTCAACCCGGAAAAATGTGTTTTCAGCATACCAGCCGGAAAGCTCTTGGGCTTCATTGTATCCGGTAGAGGAATTGAAGCAAACCCAGCCAAGATCCAAGCTCTGTCACAATTGGATATTCCAAAAGACCTCAAACAAATACAAAAATTGACTGGATGCGTGGCGGCTCTAAGCCGCTTCATCTCCCGCTTGGGAGAAAAGCCATTCCCCCTTTATCGCCTCTTCCGGCGCACCGAACACTTCGAATGGACGGATGCTGCCACGGCCAGACTCGAAGAAATAAAAGCCATTTGGCAACAAATCCGGTCCTGGCCGCGCCCAACTTGGGCGAACCAATGTTATTATATATCGCGGCAACACATCAAGTTGTAAGCGCGGTGCTCGTCGTCGAACGAGAAACAGAAGAACACAAATTCCCTCTTCAAAAACCAGTGTACTACGTATCCACTGTCTTAACCCCATGCAAGTCCCGGTATCCACATTATCAAAAGATAGCATACGCGGTGTTCATGGCATCTCGGAAGCTGCGACACTACTTTCAAGAGTGTTCAATAACAGTGGCCTCCGAAGTACCCCTCAATGACATTATAAACAACCGCGACGCGACGGGCAGGATTGCAAAATGGGCCATTGAGCTCCTACCATTCGACATAACCTACAAACCACGGCGAGCTATAAAGTCGCAGGTTTTGGCTGACTTCGTCGCTGAATGGACCGAAGCCGAACTCCCTAAAGAGTATGGTGCATACTCCAATTGGATCATGCATTTCGACGGCTCCAAAATGTTGGCCGGCATGGGGGCTGGCGTCATCTTGACGTCCCCAACCGGAGACACAGTCCAATACGTACTTCAGATAATGTACACGGACTCCAACAATGCAGCCGAATACGAGGCCCTTCTACATGGCCTCCGGATGGCAATCTCCATGGGATTTCAATGCCTAGAGGTCCGCGGGGATTCAAACCTCGCAATATCCCCAGTAAATGGAGACTTCGACGCCAAGGATCCGAAAATGGCAGCCTACCGTAACGCCATCTTAAAAATTTCAGCTCGATTCGAAGGACTCGAAGTCCACCATGTAGCCTGGGATAATAACCAGGCGACCGACGTGTTGGCACGCATCAGCGCAAAGCGCGACGCCGTCCCTCCAAACATCTTCCTGGAGCGGCTTTTTAAGCCATCCGTATTATGGGAAGAGGAGTCCGGAAACAACAACCCGGAACCAGCCGCACCGCCCAACACTGAACATTCTGACACAATCGGTGGCTCAGCCAATGAAATAACACCTTCAGCCCATGAAATAATGGCAGTCATTGCCCCGTGGACGGAACCATTCCTAGCCTACTTAATTAGACAGGAACTTCCCGAAGACCAAAACGAGGCCCGCTGCATAGTATGGCTATCTAAAGCCTACAAGGTCCATGAGGGAGAGCTTTATAAGAGAAGCACAACCGGAGTCCTTCAAAGGTGCATCTCCGAAGAGGAAGGGCGAAATCTTCTGGCTGAAATTCACGTTGGACTCGGCGGGCACCACGCCGCAGCCCGGGCCCTTGTAGGCAAGGCCTTCCGTACATGATTTTATTGGCCGACGGCCCGGGCAGATGCTCAGGACTTAGTCCAACGATGCATCGGTTGCCAGCTCTTTGCTAATCAAAGCCACATGCCACCCACCGCCCTCAAAACTATACCCATCACCTGGCCGTTCGCGGTCTGGGGGCTTGACATGGTTGGACCCCTTAAAGGGGGAACCCACAAGCAAAAATATTTATTGGTCATGGTGGACAAATTCATCAAATGGATAGAGGCCAAGCCAGTTAAAACGGACGAGTCCGGACCGGTGATAGACTTCATATCTGGGGTAGTACACCGTTATGGCGTCCCCCATAGCATCATCACTGATAACGGCACGAACTTCACGGCCGACGAGGTTAAACTCTGGTGCAAAAATATGGGCATCAAGCTCGACTACGCTTCAGTCTATCACCCTCAAACTAACGGTCAAGTTGAACAAGCAAATGGTCTAATCATGAGCGGCATCAAATCCAGGTTAGTGAGGTCCCTCTCGGAATCTAACACGCACTGGGTGGAGGAGCTCGACTCCGTACTCTAGGGGTTGCGGACCACGCCAAACCTCACTACTGGATTCACACCATTTTTATGGTATACGGCGCAGAGGCTGTTTTGCCCTGCGATATAATTCATGACTCGCCTCGCGTGCGCATGTACGAGGAAAGAGAGGCCGAGTTGGATCGGCAGGACAGTTTGGACGCCTTAGAAGAGGAGTGCGACGTGGCAAAAGCTCGTTCCGCATTCTATCAGCAGCAGGCTCGAAGATATCAGAGCAGAGAAGTACGGGCCAAAACTTACAATATTGGCGAACTAGTTCTACGCCTGCCGGAAGAAAAAGGACAAACTCAAGCCCAAACGGGAAGGTCCCTTCATCATCGACCAAGTCCTGACCAGCGGAGCATACCGTCTATGAAACGCATCGGACAACCGACTCGAGCCGAACCCATGGAACGCAGCCCGTCTCCGAGGATTCTACGCTTAGCGCCGGACTCAGAGTTCGACTCCTTCCTCCGTCCACATTTTATACTTTAGTTGTCTTCTATTTCTCTCTTTTTTCCTCCCTCTTTCGTAAAGCCTTTGAGGGTTGATCTACGCATTGTTCGCACACACTTGACGTGCCACTCGCACTCATTATACCTGGGGGCTTCTTTAACAGAAGCTTATTTATACGGGCTTCATGCCCAACACATGTGTCAAACTTCCACATGTACCTTTTATTCACCATTATATGCATCGATATGACTTAAGTTTTGGCCAAGCTGGGTTGCCTGGCTCCTGTGCTTAACCCTACGTTCCCGATTGTTCGGCTAGGAGGTAAAGGGAGCACCTCTGCGATTGTTACTGCCGGGTCAGCCGGATGTGTACCTTAGACTGGGTGAAGCCGAAAGCTAGCGTTCTTAAGGGAATATTCGGTCGGTGACTTGAAAGATGATTTCTTACTTATTTATTTATCTGCCCCCAGATGCTTTTTTGCTCTTTTCGCAGTCCGGACATGCACTTTAGGGCATGCCTCCCAGGGAAAGGAACCCCTAACGGAACTATTCTCCCTGGAAGATGTTTCTTACTAACCATGTAATATAACATAACTAGTTCGGCACTTGTCTGATAAACCACTAATGACCCCTACGCCTGGTCTGCATGAATGCTCGGTTTTTATATAACCGCGAGGGTATTCAGACACACTCCGGACTGTTGGGTCCCGATGTTGAAGCAAAAAGGTCCGCAAAGACAAACGATCTACAATCCGGCTAGAAGGCATTTTACATGTCATTTTAAATTACATCGTCAAATTGACTGATTGTACTCCTCTTCAATCCCATCTAACAGGATGTCTAGTTTACAGTCCCGTTGGGAATATTTCGCGGCCAACTCTACTTGGCCGTACATTAAGCTCACAGGGATCTCCTTCCGATCGGGCCCCACAGGTCCGACCTCGGCCATGTGGTTTGGATTAGCCTTCATGTACTGCGTCTTCACCATGGCCCAGGCCTCCCTAGCGCCATGACGGCAGGTCGATATCTTCCACAGACGGAAGCGCTGCCGTACTCCCTGAAGCTTCTCATCAAGCCCTCCAAGACCCTCGGGTAGGGAGACGGACGGCCACAAGGCCTGAACGACGCCGCTCATCGCCTGCCGAACACGTTCGTACAGTTGCAGCAGCTCGGGAAGAAGGTCACCCATGGAACCAGGCATTTCCTCCGTCGGACGACATTTGAGCACACCTATAGACACATTTCTGTCAATCGACTTCCTCGCCGAACTCTTCTTTTCAAAAGAGTTTGCTCAAGCACTTACTGTAAATGCCGCGACCAAGCCGCCGATTCTCCTTTACGGAGTCAGACAGCTGGACCCGAACATCTTTTAGTTCTTCGCCCAGCTGGGTGTTGGCATCTTGGAGTTTGTTCCTCTCCTGCTGCACCCTCATAAGCACCTTCTCGCCGGCCTTCAGCTGGCGCAGCAGATGTT
Organism: Triticum aestivum; assembly: GCF_018294505.1. NCBI lineage: Eukaryota > Viridiplantae > Streptophyta > Magnoliopsida > Poales > Poaceae > Triticum > Triticum aestivum. Next base: position 185,029,219 of record NC_057807.1, read on the forward strand.
GCTTGTCCGGATCTAGTCCGGCACCCTCTGCAATATTATTGTCAGACTTACGCACACGCCACACTTCATAAACTACTTTCCGAAGTATGTATTACCAGAGGGGGTCTCTGTGGCTCCCCCTGCGGCGGCTAGTGCGGCCTCAAGTTGGGCCTTGCACTCTTGAAGCTCCTGGGACAGGTGGGTATTCTTCTCCGTAAGATACTGCATAACAAATGATCCTTAAATCAGTTATTCTAACTATTTTAAGTCTCGGGGGCTACTGGCATATATAACTATTAAAATTCCTCACCCGTATGTCTTTCACATACTGCTCCGTGGCTCTGGTTAAACCATCTCGAGTGGCACGGAGGTGCACGTCTCCCGCATTAAAGGCATTCAACGCCTCCAAGGAGAAACACGCGTCACAAAGAACTGTCCGACGGCGCCTGTGATCCATGACACTCTCCACCTCAGACCTGGTGGCGAACAGCCTGTCGGCATCCTCCATTGGAGGAGCATCCGGCTCACGCCTTGTGTTCGCCTCCCCCTCCTGACCAGGCGTTGGAGCCTGGCTGGCGAAGGCTTGATTGGCAACCTCTCCGGGCACAGTCCGGCGAGCGCTCTTTCTCCTGGAAAAATCATGAGCGTTAATATACCTCCCAGGAATCCTTCCCCTAAATACGGTGGAGCGCTCTTTCTTCAGGGGAGCGTTGCTGAACTCTGGGAGGCCGATCCGAACTGGGTCCAGCAGTGGGGCGTCTTCCATATAAAACCATTCCAAAGGCCAGTCTTCGGACGCCTTCTTCGGGGTGCCGGATAGGTATCTGTTCCCGGCGATGCACCATATTTCGGCTCCGCCCACTTGATATATCGACCCCTCGTGAGAACGGGGTACGAGGCAGAACAATCTCTTCCACAACGCAAAATGGCTCGCAAAGGGCTAAAAAGCCCGCGATGTGCAAGATGGAGGCAGGTGTAAGGTGGTGAAGCTAGAGCCCATAGAACTCTAGGAGCCCATGGAGAAACGGATGTATGGGAAATCCAAGCCCCCTTAGTAGATAAGGGACGAAGCATACCCGCTCTCCTTTAGAGGGATTGGGGATGCTCTCCGCCTGCTTTCCACCCTTGTAGGTGGCCAGTCCGGCTCGAACCGGAACAATGAAGGCTGGGGGAAGGTATCCCTCTGCTTGGAGCGTCACTAGCTCGTTGTGCGGGACTGAACATCTCCTCCAATCTCCTAGCTGAGGGCTAGGAGCTCGAGAGGAGGAGCCGCGTCGACTGTCCATGATGGAGTGGATTTTTGTCAGGGGCGCTCTGATGAGTACTCGCGGAAGGAGGATGGTGTGATTCGGATCTAGATCCTTGCCCCTCTTATAGGCAGCTTATTCGCGCAACTAGGGGTAAAACGTAAAAATACCCTGGCTTTTCGCATTCATACGACACGTGGAAGATGGCCATTATTGGACGTGGAAGCCAAGGAGCGCAACATTTATAAGGAAGCCGGACACTATTCGGCAAGCACATGGAATCTGGAGGAGAACCCGCCTTGCAATGCCGAAGACAATATGCGCGCCGGACTCGTCGTCATTGAAGCCTGGTTCGGGGGCTACTAAGGGAGTCCTGGACTAGGGGGTGTCCGGATAGCTGAACTATCATCATTGGCCGGACTCCAAGACTATGAATATACAAGATGGAAGACTTCGTCCCGTGTCCGGATGGGACTTTCCTTAGCGTGGAAGGCAAGCTTGGCAATACGGATATGTAGATCTCCTACCATTGTAACCGACTCTGTGTAACCCTAGCCCTCTTCGGTGTCTATATAAACTGGAGGGTTTTAGTCCATAGGACGAACAACAATCATACCATAGGCTAGCTTCTAGGGTTTAGCCTCCTTGATCTCGTGGTAGATCCACTCTTGTACTACCCATATCATCAATATCAATCAAGAGGGAGTAGGGTTTTACCTCCATCGAGAGGGCCCGAACCTGGGTAAAAACATCGTGTCCCTTGTCTCCTGTTACCATCCGCCTAGACGCACAATTCGGGACCCCCTACCCTAGATCCGCCGGTTTTGACACCGACACTCGGGATCCGGAAACCCAAGGGAAAAAGGGCTAGGTGAGGCAAATGGTAAAAACAAGGTTGGGCCTTGCTGGAGGAGTTTTATTCAAAGCGAACTGTCAAGGGGGTCCCATAAATCACCCAACCGCATAAGGAACGCAAAATCCGGGAACATAACACCGGTATGACGGAAACTAGGGCGGCAAGAGTGGAACAAAACACCAGGCATAAGGCCAAGTCTTCCACCCTTTACCAAGTATATAGATGCATTAATTAAATAAGAGATATTGTGATATCCCAACATAACCCTGTCCATCATGGAGCAATCTTCAACTTCACCTGCAACTAACAATGCTATAAGAGGGGCTGAGCAAAAGCGGTAACATAGCCAAACAATGGTTTGCTAGGAAGGGTGAAAAGGTTAGAGGCTGACATGGCAATTTGGGTGGCTTGAAGAGCAAGCGATAGGTAGCGCAGCAAAGCGATAGAACGAAGCAACTAGCATAGCAATGATAGTAGTGAGATCCAGGGTAGCGGTCATCTTGCCTGAAATCCCGCAAGGAAGAAGAACGAGTCCATGAAGAAGACGAACGGATGAAGCCGAACCAAGCGTAGACGAACGAATCCTCACGATCGCAACGAAACAGGAACTATCGAGAAGAAGCACACAACAAGGTAAAGAAACCACACATGAACAAGACATGATGTTCGACCAAGCATGATGCAAGACATGACTACATGAAGCTACTCATGGCAAGAGATGATGCAAACAAGAGCAACACATCAACGCAAGTTTAAATGAGGCCGGAAACAACGTATAACAATTCCGGTAAGTCCTCATATGCAAGTTTCGAAATTGGTCCAGATCTGAATAAACCTTATGTTCAAGTTGTTCAACAGCAAGTTAAGATGCACCAAGATGATCTACACGAGATTCTAGTCAAGTTACATATAAAGTTCATTGAATTCGGAGCTATGGCTTAGAAGATATGAGCAAAACAAGTTAAACATGGCATTGATGCAAAATGCATACAAACATCAAGCAAAACCTCAAAACAAGGATACGACAGGGTAATATGAAACTACATGCAAAATCAAGCAAGTTTCATATAGACCACACTCAAAACGGAGCAATGGTGCAACACACACTCTATACAAGTTTAAAGGGCATGCTGTCCAAAACAGCAACTAGGCATATTGCAAGCACCAGAACAATAAGCTACAGCATCTCAACGTGAAAACAAAAGGCATGGGCACGAAGTACAGGTAAAGCATGACAAAACATGAACAATGAGCTATCTCCATAAATCACTAGAACATGCTCAAAAGGACATGGCAAGATTGCAAATAATGACAGTTTGAGGCTTAGCAGAAATAACATCAGGTTGCAATGTTTAGAGCTATCAAAAAACATGTTACAGGAACTTAACATGGCAAAAAGAGGCATGGGATGAATCTACTAATTGCATATAACGAAAGTCCCTTACTGACCATGAGCCAAAAAGGATCATAAGATATGATGGCACCCATGTAAACATGGCAAGTTATATGACAGATTCATACATGGCAGGGACAACAATAAGTAGGCATGTTGGTGAGCTTGAACCACTCACCACAGAGCAATACATGGCATGGAAAGGCAACCAAAAGTAAGAATACATGTTGACGAAGGTAAGCATGGCAAGAGCAAGTTCATAGGGTGCAGGGATTACTATCAAAACACATGGCAAAACTGAACTTAATGTTAATAGGCTGACAGCAACATTATTTAGCAAGTTTGGAGCAAGATTACAACAAGCTACAGCAGGCTATAAATGAAACTAGGGGCATGAATGGATATAGCATGACATGTATAACAAAACATCCGTATTAAACATCTCCAGATTATGCATAGAATGACTTGTGGTAGCAGTTTCACGTAGCATCATGATATAGCAGAATCAGCCTAGCAAAACAGCAACAGCAAGTACCCTACTTCATGAGCTCGATGCACTCACGACATGAATCACAAAAATACATGGATGGCACCACTGTGAAGATGGCATGATGTAGTACAAAACACAAGTAGAGCTCATAGTCATAGGATTCACACATGAAATGCAACAAAAATGACAAATCATCAAGTTATAATAGTTTCAGCAGGTTAACATCATATAGCACTTTTGGAACGACGGTTCGGGCATCAAGATAGACTCAAACAAACATGGCACAATGGAGTTAAATGAAGAGCATCTCATGTTGAACATTTTGATATATTATACACGCAAAATGGAGCTACGAGCACAAAGTTGTGATGCAATGAACATGGCATGATAAAGTTGCAGATCCGGGGACTTTGTGAAAAATTACCCACGCGAAAAGGGGATCCAGATCGGGGGAGTTCCATTCCTCATACAGGACGCCTCCGGTGGAAGTCAACGGCGATGGTGGGCGGGCGTGGGGCTCCGGTGGGCGTCGGGAAGGACGGGAATGGGTGGATCCGGGCATGGGGCCTCCGGATCCGGTGGCGGACGGGGTCCTTGGAGTCCGGATGACCGGCGACGAGCAGAAGCAGGGCAGCGGTCTTAGGGCGCCATGGTTGTCGGGGAGCTCCTACAGAGAGCACGAGGAGCGGCTAGGTGAGAGGGAGAGCAGAGGAGGAAGGAGAAGGAGGTGGGACGGCGCGGCGGGGCGGCGAGGAGCTCCTCCCTGGAGCTCGGGAGCGAAGCAGGAGGCTGGCGCAGAGGGGCACGGGCGGCGCGACCCGGGCTCAGAAGGGCTCGGCGGGCTCCACGCGGGCCTGGGCGGGCCGCGCGTCTCGGAGGCGCGGGGAGCCCCGCGTGGCACGCTCTGGTTGGCCAGAGCGGCGGTGGTGGGGCTGAGGTGGCAACACGGGATTGGCCGGGCGATGTGGCCGGCGGACATGTGCGGCGCGGATGGATTTGTCTGGCGGCGCGAGGTGGAAGGAGGCTAGGGTTAGACCAGGATTTCTGGGGAGATGCACATATTTATAGGTAGGGGGAGCTAGGAGAGTCCAAATGGGGAGCGGTTTTCGGCCACGCGATCGTGATCGAACGACCGAGAGCATGGAGGGGGTTTGAATGGGTTTTTGGGCTGTGGTGAAGAGGGGCTGGGTTGCAAAGAGAGAGGGGTTTCGGGCTACGCGGTTAACCGTTGGAGTATCAAACGACCTCCAAATGGCACGAAACTTGACAGCCGGTCTACCGGTGGTGTACCAAGGCCGCTTGGCAAACCTCAGTCCATTTCGAGAATGTTTAACACCCTCACATGAAAAGAGGCAAAAGGGGGCGCCGGGGGACATAGGAGTGTCGGATTGCAAAACGGACAACGGGGAAAATGCTCGGATGCATGAGACGAACACGAATGCAAAATGAGATGCACATGATGACATGGCAATGCAACACGTAAGCACATGACATGGCAATAACGGCGAATAACTGGCGGACACCTGGCGCATCAGATCTGCGCGTTACAACACTCCTCCACTAACAAGAGATCTCGTCCCGAGATCTTAGGACCGAGACGGAAGGAAAAAAGGATGAGGTGAGACAAAAACTCAAGAGAAGAAGCAAAGAATCGAGAACAGTCGAGAAGAAGAGTGGAACAACGAGAATGACGAGAATCGAAAGCTCACGGAATCAGATAGACTATGAAACCACTCCGGTTAGAACGAGATAAGAGACGAATAAGACTGAAAGGATTTAGGCGGCACTCCGGCTGAAACATGGAGGAAGCTTGAGAGGATGGAAAGACACTTGATGAAGACATGACACAAAACCTCCGGAAAGAAAAAAAAGTTGAATGAAAAGAACGGAGAAGAAAATGACAACTTGTGCCACGAATGAAATTGAAAGCATCTTTAGAAGAAAGGATCAAACTGAGTTGTTGGAAATTCAACAACAAAAGAATTGCTTGTGGTGGACTTATAGATAACATCTCAAAAAATTTGAGGTGATAACTGACCACGAGCAGAAAAGGATTAAATAGTTGAGAAGAACGAAGAAATGCAAATCTCCTCTTCAAAAGAATATGGAAAATTAATTGCACATCGAGAAGCAAGAAGAAGGATACTTGAACTCCACCAACAAGAATCTTGATGAACTCTTGAGGAATGAATTAAGTCTTGAAGAACCACCGTGAAGAACTCCGGTAACGAAAAGGATGATGAGATAGAATGAATGATGATAGAATAAGATGAGCCTTGCGATGATTTAGATGAAGGTTCCGACGAAATGGCCGAGAAAATTTGAACTCCAGAAAAGAAAAGATGAAAACACTTGGAACCGAGAGATTATTCATCATGAACAAACTCCGAAGGAAGGGATTAATCACTTGATGAAATAAGAATAAGATTTATTGTATGCTTATCCTTCATCAAATTAAATTGTTGAAAAGCAATGGATTTTGCATACTACTTATCCTTCTTGAAAAGGATTGAGAAGTGACATATCGCAAACTTGAGAAGGTCTTCATGAACCACCGGTAGGATTGGAAAGAGCGAATGAATTAAAATGATAATCAAGGAAAAAGAATGTTGAACGAACCATCGTAAGAATTCGAAAATGACTGATGAAAGAGAATGGATCACCGGGAAGAATTAGAAGAACAAATATGCTAGAGGAGATTTAGATGCAACAGAATAAAGAGATCATGAGCTGATTAAAGAACACTTGAATGAACCATCGGGATAATTGGATAACGTTAGCTAAAATGTAAGGACGAAGAATTCCTCTGGAACGATGGCCTCCGGTGAAAAGAAACGGGAAAACAACTTCTGGCATACTCTGGATGGGTAAGAAAAGGAATATCTGACAAATGGAATAATTGGAGAGGATAATATGAAGTTAGAATCACGAATCTTTGAGAGAATGGGCAAGATTTAAGAGGAACTCTTCTTTGATCTTCAAATGACGACGAGAAACACCACCAAAATTGTTGAAATACTCCGGGAGAATGAAAAACTGAAAAGGTTGAGCCAACAATGAAAATGATTTGAAATTGATCTTGGAAAAGCATCTGACTGATGGGGTCCATTCCTACGTCACACTTGAAAAGAATTGAGAATAACTCCGGGGGAACTAGAAGAGTCAGGTAAGTTCTAGGGAAAAGACCTGTGGGTTAGGGCCCAGTAAAGGAAAACACCGTTGGAAAGGATTGTTGAACAGATAGATGATGCACTGGAACAATTGAAATATTTGAATGAGATGACAACCTCGAATTAATTGGAACACAGACGAATCTCCTGAGATGTCTTGGACACTCCGGAAGGATAAACTGGCAAGCGCGAACGAGCAGAGAAAACACTTGAGCCGAGGGAAAAGAATATGATCAACCCGAAAAACTAGAATTGAGTGCACCGGAAATGAAAGGGATGAAGAATGTCAAACCAAAGAGAATTCACCGGTTGGAACAATTGACGAAAGACTGAAGAGGTTCCGCACGAATGAAATTGATGCTCAAAAGAGACTCATGCTCCGGGAAGAAGAGGGTGGGAGGGCGGGAAAAACAATGGCATCTTGGAAGGGGAACCGACGAATATCTTGAAGAGAAAACACCTGTTGAAATCATTGAGGAAAGAAAGCAAAGACTTCACACGAGTAGGATGCATACTTGATTACAAACTCCGGTTACGAGAAGAAGAAGGGTGGCCGGGTGGGAAAAACAAGGACAACTTCGGATAGGAAAAAAACGACGACGGAGGAAGAATTGAGGATTGATATCGCGAAAGACAAAGAGGTTCGAGTCGACTTGACGAGAGATGCATCAGACAAAAGAGGATGGACAACTCACGAAACTAACCACATGATCCTAAAGAAAAATTTGAAGGGGAAGAGGAGTAGTTCAAAACACCTATGTCAAGATTTCTCACCAGAGCGACGAAGGGGCAGAGGAGTAAAAAGAATTAATATTCTCCGATATAACTAGACTCTGAAAACAGTTTTCTTCTAGACACAACAACGGCCAAACTACACGATCAATCAAGGGGGGCTCCTAGGGTCAGTCGAGGCTCTGATACCAACTTGTCACGCCCAAGATGCGACCCTATCCTAAAGGAACTCGAAGGTCCCACCAAGGATAGAAGCACATCTTGAAGACGCTTTTGCAAGGTGGATATCATTACATCAACAATACATAATAGATGGGGATACATACAAGAGGCATACACTGCCACACGAATATAACACCATCATACATAAAAGCAACATCCGACTACGGATGAAACACAAACAGAAACTCAAATGACATCCACCCTGCTAGCCCAGGCTGCCGACCTGGAACCTATCCCCTGATCGGAGAAGAAGTAGAAGAAGAACTCCAAAACAAGCAAACATCGCTCCTGCATCATGATCATCGCATAACCTGTACCTGCAACTGTTGTTGTAGTAATCTGTGAGCCGTGAGGACTCAGCAATCCCATTACCATGGGTATCAAGACTAGCAAAGCTTAATGGGTAAGGAAGGGGTAAAGTGGTGAGGTTGCAGCAGCGACTAAGCATATATGGTGGCTAACATACGCAAATAAGAGCGAGAAGAGAGCAAACGGAATGGTCGTGAAACTAGCAATGATCAAGAGGTGATCCTAAACACCTACTTACGTCAAACATAACCCAAAACCGTGTTCACTTCCCGGACTCCGCCGAAAAGAGACCATCACGGCTACACACGCGGTTGATGCGTTTTAATTCGGACCTGGTGTCAAGTTATCTACAACTGAACATTAACAAATTCCCATCTGCCCATAACCGCAGGCACGGCTTTCGAAAGATAATACCCTGCAGGGGTGTCCCAACTTAGCCCATGATAAGATCTCGCAATCAATGAAGGATATACCTTCTCCCAGGAAGACCCGATCAGTCTCAGAATCCCGGTTTACTAGACTTTTCGACAATGGTAAAACAAGACCAGCAAAGCCGCCCGATGTGCCGACAATCCCGATAGGAGCTGCACATATCTTGTTCTCAGGGCAACTCCAGATGAGCAATCCGTACAACTAAAACCAGACCTCATGTTTCCCTGAGGGGGCGCTGCAAAGGGCTCTAGTTCGCACCAGCACTTAGAGAAGCACTGGCCCGGTGGGCTAAAATAAAGATGACCCTCGGGCTCCAGAAACCCAAGGGAAAAAGGGCTAGGTGAGGCAAATGGTAAAACCAAGGTTGGGCCTTGCTGGAGGAGTTTTATTCAAAGCGAACTATCAAGGGGGTCCCATAAATCACCCAACAGCATAAGGAACGCAAAATCCGGGAACATAACACCGGTATGACGGAAACTAGGGCGGCAAGAGTGCAACAAAACACCAGGCATAAGGCCGAGTCTTCCACCCTTTACTAAGTATATAGATGCATTAATTAAATAAGAGATATTGTGATATCCCAACATAACCCTGTCCATCATGGAGCAATCTTCAACTTCACCTGCAACTAACAATGCTATAAGAGGGGCTGAGCAAAAGCGGTAACATAGCCAAACAATGGTTTTCTAGGAAGGGTGAAAAGGTTAGAGGCTGACATGGCAATTTGGGTGGCTTAAAGAGCAAGCGATAGGTAGCGCAGCAAAGCGATATAACGAAGCAACTAGCATAGCAATGATAGTAGTGAGATCCAGGGTAGCGGTCATCTTGCCTGAAATCCCGCAAGGAAGAAGAACGACTCCATGAAGAAGACGAACGGATGAAGCCGAACCAAGCGTAGACGAACGAATCCTCATGATCGCAACGAAACAGGAACTATCGAGAAGAAGCACACAACAAGGTAAACAAACCACACATGAACAAGACATGATGCTCGACCAAGCATGATGCAAGACATGACTACATGAAGCTACTCATGGTAAACTACGTATAACAATTCCGGTAAGTCCTCATATGCAAGTTTTGAAATTGGTCCAGATCTGAATAAACCTTATGTACAAGTTGTCAAACAGCAAGTTAAGATGCACCAAGATGATCTACACGAGATTCTAGTCAAGTTACATATAAAGTTCATTGAATTCGGAGCTACGGCCTAGAAGATATGAGCAAAACAAGTTAAACATGGCATTGATGCAAAATGCATACAAACATCAAGCAAAACCTCAAAACAAGGATGCGACAGGGTAGTATGAAACTACATGCAAAATAAAGCAAGTTTCATATACATCACACTCAAAACGGAGCAACGGTGCAACACATACACTCTATACAAGTTTAAAGGGCATGATGTCCAAAACAGCAACTAGGCATATTGCAAGCACCAGATAAACAAGCTACATCATCTCAACGTGAAAACAAAAGGCATGGGCATGAATTACAGGTAAAGCATGACAAAACATGAACACTTAGCTATCTCCAAAAATCAGTAGAACATGCTCAAAAGGACATGGCAAGATTGCAAATAATGACAGTTTGAGGCTTAGCAGAAATAACATCAGGTTGCAATGTTTAGAGCTATCAAAAAACATGTTACAGGAACTTAACATGGCAAAAAGAGGCATGGGATGAATCTACTAATTGCATATAACGAAAGTCCCTTACTGACCATGAGCCAAAAAGGATCATAAGATATGATGGCACCCATGTAAACATGGCAAGTTATATGACAGATTCATACATGGCAGGGACAACAATAAGTAGGCATGTTGGTGAGCTTGAACCACTCACCACAGAGCAATACATGGCATGGAAAGGCAACCAAAAGTAAGAATACATGTTGACGAAGGTAAGCATGGCAAGAGCAAGTTCATAGGGTGCAGGGATCACTATCAAAACACATGGCAAAATTGAACTTAATGTTAATAGGCTGACAGCAACATTATTTAGCAAGTTTGGAGCAAGATTACAACAAGCTACAGCAGGCTATAAATGCAACTAGGCACATGAATGGATATAGCATGACATGTATAACAAAACATCCTCAGTAAACATCTCCAGATTATGCATAGAATGACTTGTAGCAGCAGGTTCACATAGCATCATGATATAGCAGAATCAGCCTAGCAAAACAGCAACAGCAAGTACCCTACTTCACGTGCTCGACACACTCACTACATGAATCACAAAAATACATGGATGGCACCACTATGAATATGGCATGATGTAGTACAAAACACATGTAGAGCTCATACTCATAGGATGCACACATGAAATGCAACAAAAATGACAAATCATCAAGTTATAACAGTTTCAGCAGGTTAACGTCATATAGCACTCTTGCAACAATGATTCTGGCATCAAGATGGACCCAACCAAACATAGCACAATGGAGCGAAATGAAGAGCATCTCATGATGAACATTTTGATATATTATACACGCAAAATGGAGCTACGAGCAGAAAGTTGTGATGCAATGAACGTGGCATGATAAAGTTACAGATCCGGGGACTCGGTGAAAAATTACCCGCGCGAAAAGGGGATCCAGATCGGGGGAGTTCCATTCCTCATACAGGACGCCTCCGATGGAAGTCAACGGTGATGGTGTGTGGGCGTGGGGCTCCGGTGGGCGTCGGGAAGGCCGAGAATTGGTGGATCTGGGCATGGGGCCTCCGGATCCGGTGGCGGAAGGGGTCCTCGGAGTCCGGGTGACCGGCGACGAGCAGAGGCAGGGTAGCGGTCTTCGGGCGCCATGGTTGCCAGGGAGCTCCTACAGAGAGAACGAGGAGCGGCTAGGTGAGAGGGAGAGTAGAGGAGGAAAGGAGAAGGAGGCGGGACGGCGCGACCTTGCTCCGGCAAGGCCCAGCGGCGCGCTCGCCAGCCGGCGCGGCGGGGCGGCGAGGAGCTCCTCCCTGGAGATCGGGAGCGAAGCAGGAGGCTGGCGCAGAGGGGCACGGGCGGCGC